>NW_027111449.1:1802383-1827563 GCF_000696795.3 Halyomorpha halys
TAGCCCTGATGAAGACCTCAAACTCAGGTCGAAACGTCGGCATAAAATAAATAAATATGGTTTTGTTTATTTATGTTGTTCTTTGCTGACCGCACCCCCCCCCCCCCGACAAACTTCTTCAAGCATTAATCTACGGTCAACTATCTACACCTCAAAAAAATTATGTTTATAATAGCTTTACATTACACAAAATTCCATGTTTAAGGATTATTGCACATTTGGAGGAATTTTTGTTCATTTTATTGAATTTTAACTATGAAATCATTGTATAAATTTGTGATTAGCGAAAAAAACCTTGATTTGCATGAAATATAAAAAGAAAAAATTAGAAATGATTGATTTTACTTCTCCCTTTAGAATTTTCTTGATCTATTTAAACAAAAAAAAATCAAAAAATATTTATTGAATATCTTAAAACAAATAATAGCATGAAATATAAAAAGAAAAATTATAAATGATTGGTTTTACTTTTTCTTGGTATTTCTCTTAAAATAGATCAGCCGTCTATTTTACAATTAACAGCATGGCCAATGGGTAAAGATGGCTTTATGTTATCATTATGAATGAATACCACTCTCAAGCTACATTTTGACGAGTTGATAAACAAAAGCCATTTCTTTGGATGATAGTTTAGATTCATCACATTAAAAAGCCCAGGGATATCATGGCAAAGCTTGGGCGAACAAGATACAAGCATGGTGAAACGTGTTCGAGGCCTAGATGGGCAGGACTCCTTACTCTCAATCATTGACATTTTAATTCATATGCATGTTTTACTTTAAATATTCAGCTTTCATTTGAAAAATAAAGGTAATAGAGTACATCAGAAGGCATATCCTTATCCTAGATATAAACATCCTTCAAAAAAAAGCCTAAGATGATTTCTGGAACTGTTGCACTGAGTCCATCTGGTAATGTTTATTGAAGTTAGTTACGTTATTTTTACACATTATCACCTTTTAAAACTAATATCTTTATACCTACTCGATGAATATTAACATGGGAGGTCTCGTTTAAAAGATAATTTAATCGTCTTAAATTTTAGGACTTTTTTAATAAAGCCAACAGGAACTTCATTTTTATGAAAGTTCTATTCAAAAACACTGATTTTTTGTTTTCTCATCTTTCTTAAAATTGAAGAGATGGAGAAAAGCTAACTGTAAACTAGTGTAATCAAATCCAAACTAACTGTTTTAAAGTCTTTAAGTTATGTTTATGCATACAACAAAGATTTCTTCGTCAATAAAATTTAGGAAACTTTAGTCATTTCTTCAGAAAACAATAAAAAACAACAATTCTTAAAATGTATGATTCAAAAACCAAAATTGAATGAAAAAAATTGATGATTTGTATTTCAGCAGAGAACATAAACACCAAGTTGAAAAACCTCAAGTCAAAATCCATCCTTCCTCCACTTTTGTAAATAAAGATGTTAAAACTCAAAACACTAAACAAGCAGTATCACTAGAAAATCGATTTCCACAAACGAAATAATTGAATATCAAATGTACAGACACTATTTGATTTCCCCACTGCCTTACCTGTAAAAGAGCAATCTTCTTAGCTTTCTCATCAGGAACTCGTACCGCTGAAACAGTACTAGAGATAGGTGGAGCTGGTAAAGTCTTCGGAGCTGATTTAACGGAAGGTTGAGAATTTGTATTAGAACTACCTTTGATTGCCATTAATGACTTTTTTCTTTCTTCAATCATTTTTTGTGCATTTGCCATCATGTTTTTGATCTATTAAATTTAAAATCAATAAAATATAACAAATAAATGTTGTAATTTAAAAGAAAACATTGATTAAAATTAAAAAAATAATATAATATACCTCATTGGAAGATAGTACATCCCCCTTTTTATCACCTTCCCTATCGGATTTAATTTTTTTATTTTCAGTAAAAGGATCTAGGTCATCAAAATGTCTCTTCCTGTTAGTTTTAGTATCTTTAACACCTTCTGTGTAAAGCCCAGAAAGTTTCTCAGCCAACTTTTCTGCTTTGCTTGTATCCAATAGATTCCCCAGCTTTTCTGTAAAACCAAACACCTTACCTCAACAATATTACTGAATCCAAACAATAAAAACACTCAATACTAGAATAGATAACTTATTATTAAACTACAAGATAAATATGCTTAAGAAAAATTTATATTTTTAACAAAATTTTAATAACTCTATGTCATCAATTAATTATATGTCAAAAGAAAAACTTGATAGATAAACAAAATATTATAATACATAAAAAATATAGGTTTAAATTAATACATAAGGAAAATGTTTTTAATGACTATAATATAACTTATCTGACTTTTCAAACAGACAATTATAGTGAGTAGGTTAGTCGATGAACGACATGTCACAATCTCACAAGAGGAGATCATAACACTAAAAAAAAGCAATCCCCTTCATTCAGACTGAGAGGAATTGGAAGAAATAGTACCTTCTCCAATCCATAAAGGAGATAGCCCACTAGGCTCCATTAAAACAATATCATCCATAAATTTTTCCTTTTCTATTGTATGTTGTTTAAATATCTATTGCACCCATATCCATATTTCTTGAAAAAAAATTTCACCGCAAGGATCTTGAACCTATGAGGCAGAACTTATCTAAACTAATGTGTAACATCTTGCTCACTTCAGAAATAATAAACGGACAAAAACTAAGTACCCAGATATTTCATGCCAGCAGTAGGAAACCATTTGTAACACTTTTCATAGTAATAAATCCAAGCAGAATTTCCACTAAGTAAGACTTAAAAGGCATATACTTCTCTCCATAATTTTTTATCTGCTTCTCTAGAGATATCTTAACTCTTACAGATTTCGAGCAGCCAAATTTCAGCTATTGCAGAATAGTCCTGAACATTCAATATTGGGCCTCTGCCATGAATTCCATGGCCATTGCCACATAATTATAGTTAATTCACTAGGATTATCTTTTATTGAATTACATGCTGCACAAGATTTTATATCTAACTCAATATCATCATCCTATTTGGGCTTATCCTTCCATTCTATTTCATATTCTATTCATACTACGTTACTATTTATTCTTAAGTCACCAAGCATGTTGGATTATTTTTAATGTCTATTTGATAAACACATATCCTCATCACCATTTTAATGTAGTTGGTACATCGAAAATAAAACATACTAGTGGTTCAGTGTTTTGTTCACCATAAAATCCATACACAACTCATCCCAATGATTTATAATTCAATTCCATCTAGTATTGATACATACAAATTCTCAGAGGAAAAGAATTCCCTGAGCCATGATCCCAACTATTCCTTCAAACTTCATTTATATATATAAATGAAGTTTGAAGGAATAGAATCTATTTCAGAAGATAAACATTTCAAGCTCTAGGCAGCCTTTAAGGGTTGTCATAAAGGAACACTAGGCCCACCTGCCAAACAAGTCCCCTCGACCAGTAGTATCAAGGAAATTGCTTACAATGGAGATGCTAATTAATATTAAAAAAAAAAAAGGATCTTATGCAAAAGGACCTGGTTTATCTCATTATCAAATTGACTCTCAAGATTGAGGAAGGCTTTTCTGCCCTAGTTTTTATAAAACCCAAATCTAAGTAAGCATATTATATAAATTAGAACCGAAGATAAAAATAAATGATTCTCACCTGTTGTTTTTTTCTTATCATATCCATTATTAACACAATTCAAAGCAGTAGCTGCTAGAACTGGTTCATTAAAACCAAGAAATTTTTCGACAATTCTGTCTACTCTTGATTTCATATCAGTGTCACGTTTAGCCATTTTTATTTTAAATCAATACCTGCAAAAAAATAATCGTTAACATCAATTCTAAAAATGCATTAGATCAACACCTATTGGCATAACAACAAGAACTAACCCACAGTTAACTTTAAATAATAGCAATATTAATAATTAATAAATTAATTTAAGAGTCACTTGTTACGTAAAATCTTTGCAATAAATTGAAACTTTAATATTCATACTACACTCCAACTAACACAGTAAAATACACATCCAGAGAACGCAAGCCAAACGGAGCGATATAGTACGAGTCGTTCCTGAACGAACAGGTTAATTTAGTGCCGCGAACAAGAAATTGCATAGAGTTCTCTTTCCAAAGAAGAGTAAAAACATAAAGAGGATAGTTGACAACGTCTCTGTGCACAGGTAAATAAAACTTTCCCCCACTTATGTAATTACATGAAAACTGTTCATTCAATCACAAATTTGAACTGACTAAAAAATGCAGTAAACGCTTTTTTCATTAATTTGGTCTATCAACAATGGAAATTCTTAAACAATTCACGGATACTTCAACTTGCATAAATTCGTACTTTAATATAGCAAACTAAATTAGCAACTTCCGTCCTCATTGGTCTTGTTTAAGAAATTCCAGTTATTTATTCCTATTATTGTTGACCATCATCAAGATATGTACCACAGTTTATGATCATTTGAAATTACATTAGCTTATTGCGATAATGTTAACATTATCTAGGTATAAGCTTTAAAGCTCCTTTCAATACCATTTTACTCTACTTCTTTATACAACGGTCCTTTTGTTATTCTTCCTCACGTTTTCTGAAGTTCATTTCTCTTTGATAAGAAAGAGTAATTAAAGTTTTCATATTAAATAACAATAGTCGCAAAAAAAAAAAAAACACTGTTAATTGTTTTAAAATAATAACCATTAAATACATACAGAGCAAAGGCGCTATGCAATAAAATTAAAATAAATTCCTAAAAGAATGTGAAACGACAAACAATTTCTCGGCTCCTAGGGCGCATTGGCAAGAAACTTAGGAGACGTTTAATTTTTTTCACCTTGTATCACAAAAAAAAGTTTCATTGATTTCTGTGATCCCACGTGCGTACCTCTCCCCTCCCCCTTGTAGTCCATAGAAACTATTTGTAACCACTATATCCGTCATCAAACTCCCTTACCTTATTACAGCAGCAAACGATATTCTTAGGGAATTATCCACAGATCTCCCTAAAATCATATCAGAGATAAAACGAGGAATAAGAAATTTGTTAGCGATGACTATAGACACGTCAGAAAAGTGGTCTTTGCTACAAATGCTCAATTTTGTTGTGGATTTTCAAGAGTTAACTAATTATAATCTTATTGCTGAACTTTTTTTTATCACCGCATTCATTTCATTTTACGAAAGATTTTTTCAAAATTAAAATTATAGAAGATATTTAATTAAAAAATGAATCAAACAATACTAAATAGTTTAGCTACTATATCTATTGTAAAAACCAATGCCAAAAAAAGGATACTTCGATGATATCATTAACAATTTTTCTTAGGCTAAAGTAAGTAAAGATTTGAAACTGCAATTGATAGGCTAAATTTTTTTAATTTTGATGATTCGAAACGTGAATTTACAGTCGAGTAGTATGATGGCTTTTTATAAAAGGTTGATTTCATAATTTGTTTCATTACTTTTTATTTTTAGGTTTTGGTTGTGCTACCAGGTTGTACTATCATAGTACTGGAGTATTCTATACCCCTAAAATGGGGTCTTAAAATAAGAAGATCACACATAACGCTAGAGACCATGGCGTGCCACTGCATGTTTGATCACAAGCTCAACATTTTCCTTATATTTGAATGACCCTCAAATAAAAAATATGATCAATGGATATAAAAGAGTGTATTTACACATTTTAGCAACTGTTTTATAATTAGTAATTTATTTCTGAATATAATGTAATAATTAGTTTAGGTGTGTGTTTCACTGAATCAAGTTCAAAATTCAAATTTAAAATAAGAAACTCAATTCATAACTTTAATTTTAACTGGATTGTTTAGTTCATACTCCAATTAAGAGCTAGAATAGAAAAATTGTCCATAAGTTACTACAAATCGGTAAAAATCACCTATTTGGTTATAGAACAATTGAACTCATCAAATTTTCGACACCATTAATTTTAAGCGTAGTAAAGTTGTTAAACGATATCAAATCATTACAAGATTTACTGCTCCCAAAACACTACAACAGTAGAAACGATGAATGATTGTAATTCTTTTTTAAGTATTGGGGATACATAATTACTCCTAATTAAGATAAAAACATTTAAAAAATAAATTTATAAAAATTATTCGCTCGATAACCAAAACCATGTGTCGTCCACCCATATGTATCTAGTTTTAAAATCACTCAATACATTACACAATCACCTTCATAAGCAAGCAAGTTAGATTATCAAAATTTTTGTCGATGATCTTTTGACTATGTGAGACAATGCATCATTTAAGACGTGGACACATTTTATTACGACGTTGTTTCAACGTAAGTCCTCTCTTATCTATTTGTTTTTGTACTATAAATCAAATTTCTATTGAATTGGATTTGTGAAGTTAGTGAAAGTAAATTAAAGGCTGTACTTCCTAATGTATATTATCAGTGAAAACCAAACAATTTTCTAAAGGAGGAGCGCACCCGTGTAAAAGGTTGCCACCCGTCGCGTTTTGCCAGGACAGTCCCCGCCTCTGCTCCGTAATCTTATGTCTCAGTGACCACTATCACAGGACCTTATTCTTTCCTTTTTAATTTTAATCCGAAAGATGTTCTTACAATTCTGGTTTCGTTACGAAGTGTGCTGGAAAGATTTTTGGCATGAAAAATGTCTATACCTATTTCCAAAATCCACTACTGATCTACCGCAGCCACTTCACTAAGATCACGAGGCCGATTAATATTTCTTTTGGAAATGATTAATAAGATCCACGACCATCAATATTCTTTCTAGTCTTCATACTTTTTGCTTTAGATTGTAGGGAAATAGTCAGGTTAGTGGTCAAAAATGATACAAAATAGTAAACAAAAAAAAATTATTTTTTACCTTTATTGACCGCCATCTGGACCATCTTACTTCATTCTATTACATACAATTAACTATTAATCCTCCACTTTTTGCTAGTTTTTTTTCTCGTTCTTAATTTTTATATTTTATTTTTAATCATAATATCATGTAAAGTGAATTGTAAGATCAGCCCTAAGTTTCCATATATTTTATTTTATTTAGTTATTAAAAAAATAACAAATTGTGCTACCAGCTATTTTTATTTTCTTAAGTCCTTTTTTTTAATATAAGTTTATTGCGTAAAAAATATTTTTGAATGCAAATACATTTTTTATTTACCTATTAACCATTTTTATAACTTATTGACAAATTAGATTTATTAAATTTACAACCTGTACCCCTCTGAATAATTACTGTTTTTTTTGCATCACAATTTTAATAGGGGTAGCAGTAGCAGCGCTGCAACGCGCGTCTACCAACCCAAAGGTCGTCAGATCGAGTCCCGGTCCCACCCGGGCTTTTTTCAAGCATAAATTAATACAAATTTCACTCATAATCTCCCCCCAGGTATTGGTGAGGCCCGTTAGACAGTGGGTGGCACTCACAAAAAATAGGCGTGGGAGTGACGAACCCACCCTACGAAAAAACACGTCAAGAAAACGCGTGATGTAATATCCTATTACATGGTATTAATGTAATACCATGTATTAGGATATTACTATTATATTATAATATTATAAATTATTATATTGTAATTATTATTATGTGGTGTGTCCCCCATGTAACATTAATAATAAATACAAAAATACCCAATTTGTATAATTATAGAACACGGCCGATAGATACATCGACATTTTTATGATTTCAACCAGCTGATTTTGTTAATTGTCTGCAACTATAAACACTTCACCTCTACTTATTTATATTACTATAATACTAGGCAAAATGTATCAAATAAATCCTTACAAAAAAAAAAACTGCGCTAATAATCATCAAGTTAATTAATATAATATAGAATGCATGCAT
The DNA here is from genome assembly GCF_000696795.3 of Halyomorpha halys. Taxonomy (NCBI): domain Eukaryota; kingdom Metazoa; phylum Arthropoda; class Insecta; order Hemiptera; family Pentatomidae; genus Halyomorpha; species Halyomorpha halys. Next base: position 1,810,227 of record NW_027111449.1, read on the forward strand.
GGAAAAGAAATGATTGTTTTTTATTTCAGGACCGAAGTTCATGGAGAAACTACTGTTGTTCCAATCGCCACAAAGAGCCGAGAGAACTAAGTTGGCAATGGTCAGTTAAAAAAGGGCCAGAGTTAATGAAATGCAAAAACATTAATGTTTCAAAGGTATGTCCAAAGCCATCTTTTTTTCCAAGATTCAAAAAAGTATTTATCCCTCTTGATAAGAAGCCTTGCGAAAAAAAAAAAAAACCAATGTCATGGAAAGAGTACTGGAGCTTTCTACTACCCGACCAAGTCCGTAAACCTCCCCTTATAACGTGTAAAAAACTACAAGCCGAAAGAAGAAGATGTTGCTCCGCTCAATCCCACTGCGATGAATGTTCAGGTACGAACTGCTGTCCTCCACCAAAAGAATGGTACGGACAAGCTGAAATTTATGTGTTGCCTTCTAGTTTACCTCCAATACAAGAGCCCCCACAAGCCCCTGAGGCTTGTGGTCCCCCACCTCCTGCCGAACCCAGCTGTGTTTTAGCACTTAAAGGAGTGTGTCCAATACCCAAGAAATCAATAAACATGGACGATTATGCTTATAAAAAAGCATTTAGTGGTATCAACTTGTGTGACGAAATGAAAGAAATACCTAGCTCTTTTAAAGTAAAAGGTCCTTGTGTCCCACAGTTACCAGATTCTAGTAAAAGTCTTCGTTTATCTTGTGGTTATTTCGCAGAATTTAAAGAAGTAGAATGCCCCAAGGCTATTACAGCTAGGAGTACAGCCGAAATGCCTCCCCTCATTTGTAAAGGCCAAGAACAAGACGGCCGTGGTGACAGTAAAGAACCGAAAGAAATAAATGTTGAAGTCAGTAAGATTGTTTGTGGAAGGCAAACATTCTTAAAACCATATAAATATGGAGATAAGGTTCCAGAACCCAAAAAAATTCATACGCTGGGTTTAATGAAACAAAAGACTAAGACACTATGTACTCGGGTGCAATCATTCCACACGACTTCTCAAGCTCAGATGAAAAACCATGAATCAAGCGAAGGAAGTAGGCAGCAGACTGAAACTTATCAAAGTCAACCGAATTTAGAAGGGGGAATATCTCACAGAATAAATACTGATAACACCTGCCAGCCCGCTAAAAGTGGAGTAGGGTTACATTTCCTATTGTTAAAACCATTATCTGGCAGGCTGAGAGATGGTTTGCATGCCCCTCCTCCAGCCTGTCGCCCTGAAGACTTATATTATAATCATAATTCTCAAGAAATAGATCCAGAACTAAGCAAACTTGCTGAAATAACTAAAAGGAATATGTCTTACGGTGTGCAATATCCAACAACTACAAAAGAAAAAACTACCACCACTTTAGCCAAAGAATTATCTAAAATGGCAGAAGAAAGATACATAAAAAAATCTAAAGAAAAAGGTGTGGATAGAAAACCACCGACACCTCCCAAACCCTACTACCCACCATCAAAGCTAACCCTTTTAAAAGGAAAAAAAAATATAGTACAAGTATCATCAAAGGCAACATTTATGACAGAAGCCAAGATCAATGTCAAACAAGCTAAAAAAAGAAAAGATAAGAAAACTAAAAAGGATAAGAAAAAAGATTTTATTTGTGCAGGATGTCCAGGAATTAAAGCTGCAGAAGAGGAAGAAAGAAATCCTACACCAAAGTCATTCCTTGATTGTAAAGTAAGGCCTGCGGGTAGGTGTCGAGGACCTCAAAGGAAAGTACATCCGGACGAAGGGGAGCCAGACAGTATATACGGTAAGTGTAGGCAGAAACCGTATTCATTGTGTAATAAGCCAAGACCTGTGATTAAAAAAAAAGAACGCCCCTACAAAATGCCTTGTGAGGAAAATACGACGAAACGAAAATTTCATTTATTTTCTGCATCTCAAGCATCTAATATAAATAAGTCAGGAACCAATAAATTTCACTCGACAGTGCGTCTTAATGATTCTAGCACAAATATTCCAACTATATATGACTTACTAAAAGTAAGAGGTCTGAACAAGACAGGCAAACAAATGGCTAATCAATCCAACGATTGGGACAGCCATACTTCAGAATCTTATGGGGAAAGGAATTGTGATGAATACGAATCACTACCAGACCTGAGTAAATACCAACCAAGCGCTGATGAAAATGGTATTAAAAAAATGAGTTATCCTATTAATTTATGGGAATACCCTGATAGTAAAAAGAAATCTAACTACAATTCTTGGTCGAATAATGAGGGAAATAAAATTTTAATGGGATCAAAACGTAAACCTATCCTAAATATAACAAAAGATTCCAATATCAGTGTCAATAGTCCTCCAAGCAAATATAATGTGCTGTTCAATTCTATATCGATGAAGAATCGGACAGAAAGTATTAATAAAAATACGAACCACTTGGAAAATAAACCTAATAATCCTGAACCAAAGTTCAAAAACGTGGCAGATTTTAAAGAAAAAAACATATCCAATTCAAAAACCGTTGAATATAAGAATATAACAGAAAACAAACCTGTATCAAATGCTTCAGCTACAAAAGAAATGCCCCCATGTCCAATCACAATCCAGAATATGTGGGAGGATTCACTCAGTCCATCAACTGAGCAGAATTCACCAGCCTCACAAGAAATGAAAGCCAAGGAAAAACCAAAAAGTCAAACTATATTAAAGGATAATTTAATAAATGAGTGCAATATCCATAGCATGTTCAGACCGGCAGAAGAATCAACAAAGGTATCAACAAAACCAGACAATGACAGCCAGTCCATATATTACCAGGAAAAGATGTTGCTTTCTGGTCCTGGAAATTTAGAAAATCTAAATAATACAACTGAAAGTAAAGAAGATTAGATGTTTGTGATGTCACTGTAAAATAATATTATCTCTGAATTAGGTCTCTGAATTAATTGCAACAAAGCCTATTCTAACAATGTCCACTATTGGAGACTAGGCATGGAGAGAGCTTAGCCAAAAATAATTTTTGAAGCAATAAAAGCAATAAACTTTTAACAAAATGATTTAGTGATAATTTTTCTGACTAATGATATAAACAATAACAGCAATGTTAATTATTAATTACCCGACTACGGCGAAGTCAAAGAAAGTTAATGTAATGTCTTTAGGGTATCACATTCACATAACCTGCTCATTGTATGGTCGACGGTTTAAACGAACTCCTCAACCGATTTTTAAATTTGTTGCCCAAAATTTATCCCATTAGTATTTTCAAACAATTTGAGCTTAAAATACTGAGAAAACAGATACCTCTTTTATAATATTTCGTAACCGATTTTTAAATTTGTTGCGCAAAATTTATCCCATTAGTATTTTCAAACAATTTGAGCTTAAAATACTGAGAAAACAGATACCTCTTTTATAATATTTCGTAACCTCCTTAAAGGAGGGCAGCACTGCCAGTAGCCGTCGTGAGAATTAACTGCATTGTGCATTAATATATGCTCACTTTTTACTTGAAAGGCTCGTATACAGTCAATATCGTGAATATTAGCACATTTTAGCAATAATACTGACACGTGTGCTTTACCTGCAAGTTCTACGTTCCATAATATTGTCAGTGACATTCGTCTTCATTAACTATGTTGATTCGTAACAATGTAAGGTTTTATAGCCAATCTTAGACATGACTTTGATATAAATTTGACATTAAATGTTTAAGGAACGTATTCCTAACACGAGGAGGCCCCTCACCTCCGGATTTAAAATAGCACCTTTTTAGTATGGATATCTCATAAATAACAAATAAACACAACAGGTAACCTTAAAATACCAAAGGTAGTAAAAGGTAATACCCAACACGAATTACTTTTCTTTTTCACAGCATGCACTTATTAATTCACTTTTTCTTTCTGTTTAATAGAGATAGGAAAAAAAAGAACGTATTAACCATCACAAAGTATATTGTTAAGGTTAAGATATTATATATTTAGAGATATTTAGATACTTAACATTTGGATGTAAAATTTTAAGCTAAATAACAATTAATTTACTATTGCGATAAATTAACACCATAGTTATGTTACTCCATAGTGATATTGTTGGAAAGGATGGTAAAGGTATTAAAAATTAAGTAGTGTTTTATGTGCAAACATCACTTTAAAAGACAACACAGTACGTTTTCACTTTTATAATTGACGGTTGTTAAGAAAATAAAATCTTCAGAAAGTTCTAATAATCTTTTAGCTATTATACATAATTTTATATCATTTCTAAATAGTTATTTTATCTCATCTTCAAGTAGATCACAGTCACGAAGTTATACTTGAAGAAGTTTGTCGGGGGGTGCGGTCAGCAAAGAACAAGATAAATAAACAAAACCATATTTATTTATTTTATGCCGACGTTTCGACCTGAGTTTCAGGTCTTCATCAGGGCTATAGAACAAAAGAGATAACAACATTTAGAGTAACTTACAATTGAAAAGGAATAGTATACAAGTATACAAAAGGAATACAATAACACCATACATAAAAGGAATAGTATACAACCCCCCAACAAACTTCTTCAAGCATTAATCTACGGTCAACTATCTACACCTCAACACGAAGTTATACTTGCTCAAGAAATACAATAAACTTAAAAGAGATCTTACTCGATCTTTTTCACAGTAGATAGACATTGGGGCAGAATATCGTTTAGGCCTTATATAAAAACAACTTAAATGTATAAAAAAAAAAAAACTGTATTCTTTGAAACGACATGAACATAACACAGGAGATACAAATACACAATTATTAGTATGAACATTAAAATAACAAGGTGTGTCCATTAGTTGTTCCAACATTAGATCAAAAATTACAATAACTAAGGATGCCCAACCTTCATAATCTATGTTATCAAATTTTAAACATAACCATAGAGAAATAGACTAGTAGGATTTTCAAACCTTACCTAACTGCACACTGTTTACACTTATCAATTGGTAGATATTATCAGATCAGTCCTGCTAACTAAAAAATACCAGCTCAGCTCCTCGAACATACCCATTTTACCACACAAATAACCGCAACTTTACTAATTCTTTAGAATCAGTGATGTTACAACCGCAACTAAATGATGTACATTCATGATTATACAGTCGTACTAGCTCTGACGTGATAGTTGATAGTACAATTAATGACAGTAATTCAACTATCACATATATATACGATCCGACGGAGAACTATCCTTATGTAGTTTCAGTTATTTCAGCAAAAGCCAGCAGCCACCATTGATGTAACTATTTGATAATTACGACCATTACAAAATTTATTGTCACGTCTGTAAAACTAATGTCGCACTGGATCTGGCGTGACACGTTTATGGTACAAGTGATGTTAGTGGACTAACAGTCGCCACATGTAATGACGATATGAGAGAAAATATTGTTCTTTTATAATTTAACCAAAACTTAAAATGGTATTAGTTTCGGTCCCAAAAACTAATCCACCATAGACCCCCGAAACAAATTTATCTATCAATTAATAAAATCACCCGACAACTATACCAAGTTTCATTATTTTTTATAGGATACACTATCAATCCGTTAATATATTTAAGGAAATGTGCAACATCTTTTGTCTTAGAAGAAATGGGCGTATAAGATAAATTTATTTCCGTAGTCGGTTTTTTTTTAAAGTTAAATTATGTTTTATTAACAATATTGGTTGCCTTTACGAATATCTTTTGCTACTTGGAAAAAGCATCCTTATATTTCATGGAAAGATATTCTATGTAAAATGGGTAAGTCACCAAAGAACGTTTTGAGACTGAAGTCTCAAATAAATTGAATATTTTGAGGTCCTGAGTGCAAAACGGTGTTGTCCCGAATTTCTAAGGAACACTCATTTCCCAGTCCAGCATGTAGACCTAATTTGTAGGAGATATTGACATACAGATCAATTATGAAAGCAATAACATGTGGTCGATGAAAGAGAGTATATTTCTTATAAACACTCTGCCACCCAGCGACAACTTGAGCGCTCTCCACAACTGTGACAATTGGCATAACACTTGAATGGATAATGGCATAGTAGTAAAATACAATATATTCTAAATGAGAATTTAACATACAACTTCCTTTCTGATAATTTTTTGACAAAAAGATAAAGTTACCAAGTGAAATGAAGCAAAAAAATATGCCAATATATTTTTTTTTCTTTCAAAAGTAGCGAATTATGAACGCAAATATCTCGGAACCTGATGAATTCTTTTATCGGTTAAAATAATCATTATAGAGTGCATGTTCATAATAATGAAATCTCAGATTATTAATAATGAGGAATTCACTTTTGGGAAAGGTAATGGACACAGCTATGAATTGTGTTGTTGAGGACAGAATAACTTTATGCCAAAACTATCTTTAAGCAGACTCACATCACAGATTGTGACCTGAAGGGCAAATCTGAAGTATGAATATATTGATATTGGAATACTGATTGATATTGATATTAACCAACCCAGAGGAAGTAGTAAGTGTCCAGCTTTTCATTTGGGCTGAAAATCATTTTGCAAGCCCAACATCATAGAATAAGAAACTATAGTTGAATTTAAATTATTGTAAAGCTGCTCAAGATCTTTATTAAACAGAACTTCAATATCGCTATTCTCTTCAAAAAAATATAAAATTCTGTGACTCATTCTGAGCCAGCCTATCTTATGAGAATTATTACAGACTACTTTAGGGATAGAGTCCTGTTTTATGTTTCAATGATTGGCCCAAGGAAATACAAGGTGACTAGTATCCTACAGGGCTCCATATTAGGGCCTCTTCTATGAAACATCATATATGATAAAATTTTTAAGTTGACAATGCAGGAGGGAGCAACAGTTGTGGTCTTCAGGGATGAGGTGGTGGAGTCAAAGTACTTAGGAGAAGTAACCCTCATTGTACAGTCTTGTTACAATCTGAGGTTGTCTGTTTTCTGTAGGTCTACAACTTGAAGATCACAAGACCTAGGAGCTCCTTCTCAGTAGCAGGAAGCAGAGAACATCAATAGGTAGGGAGGAAATTTGTTTTCAGCTGATCTGAAAATACCTGGGAGTAATGATTGATGTATTTCACCAGTTAATACATGGAGAACATCAGCGCCAAATCTGATAGAACAGCATCCTTTTTGTCACATTTTATGTTGAACAATAGAAGTCCTGTGGAGTCACAGAAAGCTTCTTGCTGTGAATATCTCCTCAATTCTGTTGCATGAAACTCCAATTTGGAAAAATGCAATATCATGGCCATAGGCAAGAATTTCACCAAGTGGGGAGCAGACTTCAGCCTATTACACACATATATATAGCCCATTCCAGGAACATTGGGTAAATAAAATAAATGGTGAGGTAGGTTTTCATGTCACCAACTATTAACTGGACACAGATGCTTTAGAATTGGACATCACTATGCTCTATAATTCAGGAAACAGTGGAGCACATGTTCTTCACTATGTATGTGCTTCAAAAAGAAACTAAGGGAAATTGGAGAGATCTTGTTGGGTGAACATCACACCAGATAACTTGCTGAGCTATACCATAATGGCAATCCCATGGAGAGGAAAGAACAGGTGTATGGAGGTGGTTTTAGTGGGTAAAAATCCCACACATGGATACATATGGCTTGTTTTATAAAGACTTCCTCCAAATATCCTAACATCCACACTCCAACTTCCTCTAATTAAGGTTAAGAGAGTAAAAGCAATACCTTGAAGTTTTTATTGTATGTTTTACAACAAAAGAAAATCCAGCATTTAATAATTAACACTCATACTGGTACTAACGTTTCATTTGCAATAATTTTAAACTTAACACTGTATCTTACTAACCAATTCTTCATTTTGTTTCTGTTTAAAGAACATGTATTAACTTTTTAAAATATTGATTACCCTGGTGCAATGAGGTTTAATGAATGAAAAATATCGTACCTACTTGACCAGTTATTAAAATATATATAATTTTATTTTACAGATACAATTTACATCATTATCTCTAAAATAGTTAAAACAATAAACTCTAGCATAACAATAATAATTACTTACAATAAATCTGATACTAAAGAGGAAACAATGAATGTTGATGGCTTGTGGTGTATGTAGTAAAACTGTTGCTTATCTTTATGAAGAAACAATAATAAAATGACTAGAAATAAATTATTACACCCTGGAATGTTTACCATCTAGTATTACAAATTTTATTAGGCCACACAGCCAATCTAATATTGGAGTTAAAAGAAAAATCACTTTTACTGGATTAGATCAGTAAAATTATTCTAGCTGAATATCAAAAACAGCAAACCTTTATATATAAAATTAGTCCAAAATGTTAAATTGATAGCCACAAGCTTTAACACAACGGTATCTTATATTACAAATATATATTTATATTGTGCATTTATATTCATTAAACAAGCATATGTTTTTGTTATTATACAAAGAATAACTTCAAATCAAAAGCTACCTAAATGGAACATTGTAAAATGCTCATTATTTTCTAAAAATATATTTTACAGATAAATATAATAAAATTAATAATATGATGAACAGTAATGTAACATATTCCTAATCATATATACTATATGGTCATGAAAAAAAGTTAAGATCATTTATTACTTTGTGAATTCTTCCCATTTTTTTAAAAGCTATGGAGTATATAATACTTTTTCATTGATCACTTTAATCAATGCTACTTTTAAGGTATATCTAAATTTTGAAATGGAAATATTAAATATTTAATTCAAACTATTATATCATACTTCTGAAATCAATTAATTTTTAATTTGGCTGATTTTTATGACCATCACAGATTTCATTTAAACTACTTGTATCAATAGATATTAATTTTCTGGGAAAAAAAAAAACAAAAAAGGAAAAACAAATTGTTTTAATTTATTGAGGATTTAGTGAAAATTTAGAATCAAAACTGAAGCAACTTATACCACTTGTTAAATACAAAATAAAATACTCATCAGTATTTTACTCAGAGGACTGAAGTCGGAACCGGCTCATTCGATTACAAAATAACATTATTAAGACACATAAATTTTAAAAAAAAAATTTTAACAAAAACTCAAATTGTAATTAACTACACTTACCTTAGTTCATAAATTAATTATCTTCACCTCTATAATTATTTTTCTAAAATATTGAATTGAAATTAAATTAAATGTAATCCTTTCCCCACAATCAATATTTCTCTTGTGAAACACAATATGCAATGTGTAGGTTAAGAATACTTAACTCAGATATACTAATGAAAACAAAAAAAAGAAATTTGATTAAATACATGCCATTCATTTAATTACCTGCAGGACATAATTGATTGCAAAAAGAAAATATTGATTGGTTATTACTGATTCTTTTTATTAGCTTCATGGTATGCAGGTGGTGGTTCCTAAAACAAAACAGATTGGTAAGCAAATAAATAATAATACAAATAAAAAATAACAAAGCTATTTTTAAGGAATAACTCAAAAATAAAAAGTATCAAACTTACATAATAAGCAGGCGGAGGAACATAGGCACTATGTGGATTAGTAGGATCAAAGTAAGCACTCTGAGCTGCCTCTGTAGCTTTTGCATCACCTAAACAGAAATATAAACTCAGTATTGTAAATTTAATTCTAAATTGATATATCAATTATTATTAATTAATAGAAAAGACCTATCACCTCCTACTAGGAAGGGACAAGGCCATCATAATTATCAGTATATCCTAAGCAAGAGTTTTACATCTTCTTTTCACTCAGCAAAATTTAAAACAATACAAATTTTTTTAAACATATATTAAATATTTTAATTCTGTTATCCAACAAAATATCGTTTTAATAATTAGGCCTATGCCATTATCAATTACAATTTCATCGGTGATAAAGAATAATATCTGTAAATTCAATATTATTGAATTAACAAAGAAAATATTATATTATCTAGTCTACTTCATTGATAGAGATTATGCCACATCCTTTAATAACCTCAGTGTTGTTAAATTAAACAACCTGTTAACGCCATAATATAATTACGTTGTAAATAGTATTTAGTTTTATAGTTTTAGTTATATAGTTTTATTAGAATTTAATTTAGTTACATTTATTTTTATTTGTATTGTTTTATTTAGATTTAGTTATTTGAAAAGAAAAATGTGTAAAATTATATTTGTTTGTAATAATGAGTAATAGAGACAGTTGCTAGGGGTGATCATTGTTGCGTCACCTAGCTACGGACCGACCATCTCAGTTTTTAGAGCAGTTGCGACTAATTAGTGGCCCTGATAGCGTCCTCAGCAGCCCTGTCTGCATTTGGTTGATAATAGTTTGGACATTTTTAGTGAGTTAGTGAGTCATTACAGTTCGGAACCAGACCTTTTCTGGCCTTTGAGTGCAATATGAGTTGTTGCTAATCAATCGGCTCGTATAATTAATAAAAACAACTAGACCCCGTCTGCCCTAAATGAGTGCCACTGTAGCCGGCCATCTTAGCTTTTGGGACATCGACTGTTTGTAAGCCATTGCACCAACTTTGGACCAGTTTGAGAGTTGCAGCTGAGTATTTAACAATGGAGCTTCTACCTGCACATCTCGACAAGCAAAATATCTTCCTCTGACCTATCGGAGTGGATTAACCTTTTGAACTAGTGGATTAACTGTCGACCAGTATTTATTTTACATATTATTTGTTTATTTGTAAATTAGTTTATTTTATTTTAATTTCATAATTTATCTGACTATTTTATTTTTATCTGAAAGGGCTTTTATTTTTGCTCGTATGTTTTATTTATGTTAGTTTTTAGTTTTGTTTTTTACCATGTTTAAATTGAACCAAATAAATGTTTAATCTAAGCTAGTTTGTTTTTTTGTTCATTTTTAAAGCCTTCCAACAAAAAGACATAGTCGATTTGAGGTGGCTTTAAGACAACTTATAAACAATTATTTCTTAAGTGAATCTTTTGAGTAAATAACAAATAGAGATGGTAGCCACCCCAACCCACATGTACATACTATGAGGTTAGAATGAAGCATTCAATACATTTGTACATATTTTTCTCCCATGCAAAACATGAAAGTGCTTCCTAATCATAAGCTAAGTTGACATTCTGTTCTCACAAACAAGTCTTCAGTTATATGTAAGCTTCTGCTAATGTCCTTGATAGCAGTTAGTAGATGTTGAAGAGACCAACAAAAATATCGTGGATAACATAACTTTTAAAAAATGGTACAAATCTAATAGTGAATATTCCAATAGTAAAGTTCTAAATACTTTTTAGTTTTAACAACATTTCACTAGAACAAATGTCAGTATCTTTAGAACAGTTGCCTCATCAGTGAGATGAGACAGTCTTTGACCAAACACAATAATACATAACAATTTGGCACATAAAAATGTCTGAAATTGAAAAACGGCAGAAGTACGAATCATATAGTAAATGTGTTAAAAACACATATATCTACCTGCAGCATTTGGTTGAGTAAATCCAGTAGCCTGCTGCATATGTGGAGGATAAACAAATCCATTTGTATTGTTGATTCCAGGATAAGGAGGAGGCATGTCTGTCATATAGACAGAATTAGCTAAAAAGGAAAATAATACTTATCAATAATAATACTAATCAAAGACCACCAAACTTAAAAAGGTAATAATTGTTATGAAAAAAAATTAATTAGTGCATGTCTGAAACTTGGCAACACTAAGTAACCTTCTTGTTAACTCCCTTATTCTTTGTACTGCCATATTTGTAGTTTGTATGAATACATTTACAAAGTTCTTTTCTAATTGCTTTTTTTACTCTACCTAAACAACTATTACAATAGCATAAACAATGACTAAACTTAATATGGTAAATTGCATTTAACTTACCAGGTGGTTGCATTGAAAAAACATTGACTGGTGGTACCCAGCCATAATAGCCTGTGGGGTCAGGAGCATATGCAGGAGGAGGAGCTTGATACCACTGCCCAGGAGGTGTGTATGGTGGGGGAGCATCACTGGTTGCATTTCTGGAAGCTAAAAATTAGTAATAACAAGTAAAGTATTTTGGTGAATATACAAAATTTAGATGTTCATGACAACAATGATAACAGCCAGAGAGTTTGTGTAACTAAGTACTAACAGCATTGGTGATTTAATCCAAATCCAAAACATTGCAATAAATAGTTAACAATACATATAAAAGAAGAACCACAGAAACATTGATATTTGGTTATACAGATACTATTCCTTCCTGACCAAAATTGGATTATAACCTGATAACCATAATAGGTTGTTATACTGGCTTAAAACCGTAAACTGATTCATATTTCTAATGAATTTGTGCTCTGACCTCAACATAAAAAATCCATGGGGTTTGCTTATCTCTTACGCAAACAGAAGGAAACATATGGAATCAAAGTTGGAATAATATACCATGATAGGTTATAACCCACAACTGATATCAAGGGACTAATATATACCAAAATGTGAGATCTGCAAGTATTACATACCATTGGACTTACCCATACTTGCTGCTTTCAACATAGCTTGAGCAAAATCAATAGCACCACCTTTCTTGAAAACTAATTTAAATTTTGCTTCTCCAATCCAATTACCATTAGGTTGAGCTCTAACTTTCCCTTTAATATAATTAGCACCAAAAACAGGTTGTTCCAATTCAACCTGTAAACAAGAAAAAAGTTATTAATGAGACAGTCTAAATATAGAAATGATAGTCAATGATAACACTAAACTCACATCACTCAGAGTTATGAATGGAAAACTAAAAGAAATCATGGGATCAGCCTGTTTTGCATTGTTAAAAATCATGCGATGAGTAGTAAGATAAAGTCTTCCTGTTTTGTTACCTTTGAAAACAGCACTATCTTGTCCAGAAAATTCCATAGATACATCTTCAGAAAACAGTAGAATACTGAAAAAATGTTTCTTTTTAATAGCTATGTAAAGACAGCAGTTCGTTAACTATAGCTGAACTGGACACAATATATGTCATATATATATATATATATATACAATATACAATAATATGTCATAACAATTGTAGCATAAATGATACTTACCATTCACCTGCATGTATTAATACGCCCCCATTAATGTGTGCTGTATTGAGCGACATCCTTGTGGCCACAAAGCAATAACAGTCAAAACTTGAATATTTGAACCTACACTATTGCACAACTCAACACACTACCAGCTGAGCTTGAATCATCTGAGGCCTTGATAAGTGATAAGTGATATCCGCTGTCAGCACTACCAGTCTAATTTTAAATAATAAAAATATGACAAAAATTGTAATAAAAAGTTTAAGATGTATGATTTAGTATTGATTTCTACCAACAAAAATAAACCTTATTAATTTTATTTTGCTTTGTCAACTCCCATTGAATCCAGTTCATTCGTTTACGATTTTAAATTCTTCAATTGAAATACTTTTCCACCTAAATATTCTCATAGTTCGTTTAAATAGGCCGCGATTCCACTTAATAAATATAGCGTTTTACATAATTTTAACCAGAAACAAATTTTACCGGGAAGTCATTCCTCCAAACGCTGCTCCCAGCGCAGAAATCGATGACGGATTGGAAGGCATGCGTATTTCGTTTTAAAGATGACTTACTGTGTTTTCTAAATATTACGTTAGGAGCCAATAATCTAAAATTAGTATGTTCCGTGAATGATATTGATTGAAATATAATATGTTGAACAAAAAGTACAAACGGAAACCTAATGCTGGAACGGAAACATTTGTTTTGTTTATCAATACGGAAATACATCGCTGTTAAACTCATAAAAATTCACTAGTTTCTAAAATGGATGAAAATCTAAGTAGAGGGTATATTCAATTGGGAAAAGCCAGGGGTACAAACGATTTCCGTTTCACAAATGGGTTCAGTCATCTTTCCCCTCCTGTTGACAAATATGACAAAATATATTATTCCCTTGTCCTTGCTGGTGTCGGATTTTTGTTACCATACAACAGGTAAATAGACCTGCATACCCTAAACCTATACTGATTTGTTAAAATTTATTCAACTTTTTTTTCAGCTTTATAATTGCTGTTGATTACTTCCAAGAGGAATACCCTGACTCCTCTATAGTATTTGACATGTCATTAGTTTACATTATAATGGCATTCTTTGCAGTTTTGGCAAATAATCTTTTGGTTGAAGCTTTATCTTTAAATACCAGAATAACGTTTGGTAATGAAATCCTTAATGGGTTTGAAAACAAATATTATTATTCATTATAGTTATAATTTATTATTCTTACTCTTTTTTTAGGCTACATTTTGTCCTTTATTACCCTTTGTTTTGTTGCTATTTGTGAGGTTTGGTGGGGTATATTTTCCACAAATACATCCTATACTGTCAATTTAGTAGCGGTAGCAGTTGTTGCGTTAGGTTGTACAGGTTTGTTTTTGTTTTAAATTTATTCAAAATGTATAATTCTTAGAAATATTTAACAAATTTATGTGTGCATTTATTCTTTTACAGTTCAACAATCTAGCTTTTATGGCTATACCAGTATGCTTCCAAGTCGATATACTCAGGCTGTTATGGCTGGCGAAAGTTAGTTTTATATTTCATAAATTTAATACATAACATTTTAAACCAAACTTTCTGCTAATTAATCTTATTTTTTTTTTACAAATTCATTACCAATAGGTGGTGCTGGGCTCTTAGTGTCTCTGAATCGAATTCTAACAAAAATGCTGCTGAATGATCAACGCTTGAACACATTTATTTTTTTTGCAGTCAGCACTGTTATTGTAGCAATGTGCTTTGTTCTATACCAAATTGTAAGACAAACTGACTTTGTTCAGTTTTACCTTACGTTGTGTAGGGAATCTAAAAAAATTACTCTTGAGCCTACTGAAGATGCAGGACTTGTAAGTAGTTAAATTTATACTTATTATATTTACTTACAAATTTCATATATATTTTTTAATTAACAAAAAATGTTCTCTAAAGCTAATAATTATAATGGTAATAAATAGTAATAGTACAAACTTTTGTATGTACAAAAAATCAAGTTAGTAGTTAATAAGTATTTTTATTCTTAAAAGAAATATAATTCAGTTCATATTATATATAGAAGTTAATATAGAATTTTTTTTTCTGTACATTACTTTATATATATTTTTTTTTTGCTCCAAAGAGCTTTGTGGTAATTTTTTCTTTTGTTTATTATCTATTAAAATTGATCTAGAAATTGATTCCTTAGAAGTGCAGATGCAACAAGTTACCTACAGTAATCAGCCAAACATAATTTCATTATTCATTCAAACAACATTTTGGCTATCTAGAGAAATGTTTTCAAGAATTCATAAAATTGTAATTAGGCAATCATAGTGCTTATTAAATGCATAAACCAGGCACTGAAAATAACCAATCATTTTTATTTCATGAGTTTCTATTGTGAAATAATAATTTTATTGAAATTGTTATTTTTCAATTTTTTTTTCGAATAGTTTTCTTTTCTTTTTTATTTTTTAAACCTTAATTGAAATTTTTGTAAAAACTGTTTTCCCAAAATACTTTTTCAAATAAGTTAAAAGAAAAAAATTAATTACTTTTCAGTTGTTTTGACAAAAAAATTCAACATTAGTTTTTTTTTTTTTTTTTTTTATAAATGTTTGTTTCAAAACAATTTAAAGAAACTAGGGTACAAATACGAATAATATTTGTACAATCAGTTCTGTCAATTTAATTTAATTAAAAGTATTTAGTTTTATTTTAAATTATGTATATTGCATATCACATATATGTATAGTATTGTTAATGAACTAAATTTAATCATTATTAAAACAATTTTTGAAAGTAACAGAAATATCCACTATCACATCCACACAATAAGTTTTACATTTTACTAGTACAAAACCAGCTTCTTTGGTTTGTCTCTAAAAAATAAATTTGGAAACCAAACTAACACTCAGAACCATATATTAATATAATATTGTACCTTAACACGTGCCAAATAAAATACAGTAGAAATCATCCCTATGTAGCAATGCACAATTATCAGTTGCTTTTAATAGTTACAACTCCATTGCTGTGTTTCAAGAATTAAAATTCACTTTACCCCAAAACTTTTTTTTCTGTTTTAAAAAATTTAAATTAAACCATAATTTATTTGGGGAACAATTTTTAATGAACAGCATTACATAACTTCATAACAAGTAATCTTTTTAAATCAAAATTCTTTCTTAATTTAAAAAATAAAAATTATGCTATAACAGTTATTGTGAAACTAATTTTTAAAAAAAATTAATAATGATTTCAGTCCCTGGGAAACAAACACACAATCACCCAGGTTTTAAGTATACTCTTTATACTCAAATAATTATCTTGCTTTATCATGTAAAATGTCTTGGAAGCAATGTACTTGTTGTATAACAATATCAATTCATTAACTTTTATAATTAAACATTTGAGATCGGCCATGATAAACCTCCAAGATTACAACTTTACAACTTGAACTAATTTATAATCACTTCTCCTTAAGACCTTGAACATTTTTATAAACAATTCTAAAACACTGGTGAGCTATTGATGTGATTTGAATCCCCTCACAGGAATCCTTGCAGAAGAAGAAATGAAAGATTATATATATATCTGTTAAAATCCATCAACTAACACTCCAACCCTTTGAAAGGCAAACTAAAAATCAGTTCTATCAATAAGTTTTCAAAAATTGTGTTCAGCCGAACCCACTCATGGACCATTCCCAAGGGACTTGTGGCCCACCTATGGTCTGGGGGGGGACCACTTATCTAACATCGACCTTTTCTTTGTCTAAAATTAAATTTAAATATTTATTCTCTTTCATAAAAAATTTCCATAGATTTTCCTCCCAACAAATGTATTCTGTTTTCTTACTTTTTATTTATTATTAACATACTCTGACCTTCATCAGATGGATCCAACTGATGCTGCAGAAGGAAAAAATAGTCAGTATGGAGTCCTAAAACTTCAACCTCAAAGTCCACTTGAAAATTCTCAAGCTGCTGCAGGGCACTTTAGTTTTTCAAATCCAGTGTACGAACCCTCGGCCAGTGTAGGTCCAACTTACAAAGTTGAAGATGTAGTAGTCAGAATGACAGGAGATTCCTCAACTTATAGAAAATCCAGTTCAGCTAAACCTTGGTCAGCTATCCGCAGTGAGTTTTCATATTATTTCATTTATAGTTAAACTGGTAATTAAAAGCTTTACAAATATCTTGGTTCTCATTTAATGGCTGATCTTGTGATATTCAATAAAATTTGAATCATTTGAAGTTTTAGAATCTCTTTGATGAAAAAGATTCAGTAAGGTTAATATACCAGGTCATTCAAAAAGTCCTGTCGTTTTTTTGGGGGAAATTATAAATA
>NW_027111449.1:1828578-1879192 GCF_000696795.3 Halyomorpha halys
AGTTGGATGGTGACTGCATTAAATTAATCCTCCTTAGCCTCCTATTCATAAAGTATAAACATTTGTGTTTACATGGATAAAAGTTGTATTGAACGGAATTAATAAGAAAACAATCTAGAATCAAAATAAACAACGAACAAACGAAAAACGACAGGACTTTTTGAATGCCCTGGTACTTTACATCAGCAATATCCAGACCATAATTATAAAAATATTTTTACCGCTCTATCTAATAAAATTTCTAAGTATGTTCTCACTTACTCATAAATACTATAAAAATTTAATTTATGGTTTCATCATAAAATTAGCAGCGATACCTAGTACTACTATTAGTATATGCAGTAGTACTCTAACACTACTGCTGTTAGAATACAGACCATTTAGATTATTTTTTAAACTTTTTACTTGAGAAATAGAGAAACATAATATTATGAGAAACAGATTTATAAATTTTCCAACCCAGCTTATTAACCTGTAGAAAACAAAAAATACAACTGAAGGGAACCAGGGCATCTCAAGATTTCTTACACATTCTTAGCAAAGATTTTATTTATTTTATCATGAATCTAAAAACTGTGACCTTTATTCTAAAATCTTCATCTTTTGAATAAAATAAAGTTTTCAGTTTTAAAGATTCACAAAAAATTTTACATAAGTTTTAAGTAATAAAAAGTGCTTTGACAAGTGAATTTTCTAAGTACTTTTTTGTGTTCTTAACAGATAATAAATGCATCAAACTTTATACTTCAGATAATAAATGTAGTAAAGAAGCTTTGGAACTAAGGTCACAAGGTGTTAATTCATTTAGTATTTTTCCTGAAGGAAACACCAATATTTACAAATAAAGGGTCAGAGGAAAAACAGTCTATTTTTTTAAATATGAGCTAGCAGTGCTCTATTGAAATTTAATTAAACTTTTCTATAAAACTATTTATTCATTTGGTAAAAAGAACAAAATCCATGGGAAAAAGAAACCAATATGTAATACTGAGGAAGAGATAGAAATAGGTTATTATATTATATTGAAGAAAACAAAAAAGTATAAAAAGTTACTTATCATTTATCCCCTGTACCCTTCAAATGTAAACAAAATTACTTAATACTCATTTTAATCAAGTTTAGAAAATCGGCTCATCAATGTTTGGACTCAGAATAAAGCAAATATGTCTGCAAATCAACCATTTTTTGATTGAACAACTAGTAAGTAAATGTCAGTGTAGCATTACCCTGTTCAAATGAGGCAATCATACCGTAAAGTAGTTTTAATAAAAAATTAGAAACTCCTCTCACTCTTTCCTTTCTTGCACTATAGGTAAGGAATGTGTACATTTTAAAAGTATTTACTTATTTATTGGAACACTTTTGTGATACCCAACTTCATATAATTAGTATTTCATAAATATAAAAAAGGATATCATTTTAGTTAATCTGTTATATGAAATTTATGTATTCTAACTGTAGTATACATAATATACTGATATTAACCCTTCTGTAGATATTAAATTTTGTCTCATTTTCAGAGGGACTGAAAGCAAGATGGGAAGTAGCACAAAACATCTGGCACTATATGCTCGCAATCAGTTTGGTATACATGGTTACATTAAGTTTATATCCTGGAATAGTATCAGAAATCGTCTCTTGCAAATTTGGATCTTGGATGCCTGTAATACTTATGGCTGCTTTTAATGGATCTGATCTAATAGGAAAGGTAAAATAAAAAATCTTATTAAAAGGCCATATACCTGACAGAATTCAAAATTT
Source organism: Halyomorpha halys (assembly GCF_000696795.3). NCBI lineage: Eukaryota > Metazoa > Arthropoda > Insecta > Hemiptera > Pentatomidae > Halyomorpha > Halyomorpha halys. The sequence goes on from NW_027111449.1 coordinate 1,830,340, forward strand.
AAAACACTAAAATATATTCAATATATTATCAAGTAGAAACTTGGAACTCATAAACCAGTTAAGATATGCAACCAAATATTTATTTCAGGTTACCTTGATATAGAAAATAGTTGTATTTATATAATTCTTTCTTATTAATTTTGTCAAATATCTACAGAACAAATAAGGATGAACTATACCATTTCAATTCTGCTAATTATTGAGCACTATTAAAACATGTTTCATACTTCTGTTTTAACCCACAATAAAAACTCAAAATATGAATAATATATCTTTTTAATGTTTTGGTTATCATTTTCAGATGATAGCTTCTCTTGTCTATGAATGGCCCCGCACACGTCTTCTCATTTTCGCTGTAGCAAGAATATCTATGATACCATCTTTACTTCTTTGTGCAATGCCACGTGAAAGACCAATCACCCCAGGTGAAGGGTATCCATTGTTTTTCTCTATGCTTCTTGGAACTACAAATGGTGTTATCGGAAGCGTACCTATGATCCAAGCACCGAGCAGAGTTTCTGAACAGCACAGAGAGCTAGCTGGTAGCTATGACATTTGAATTTCCTACCCAAGTTATTCCACATCCTATAATTGATAAATAATCAAATCTTTAAATCGAGAATGTAGGCTAAATTTATTGTCTACATCTTCAAAATTATATTTTGTATACCCCACTTTTAGTACATCAGTATTATATCTTTAAATTACATATTGCGTTATTTTAATGTATGAATTAAACATTAAAATCTAAAAAATTAAATATTATGGTTTTTCAAGTTCATCACATTGAAATTCAAAGTTACACTAATAGACAACAAAGTATCATAGCAGTATGACTATGGTAAAGTAGACCCATCATGAAATAATTCGGAAATCATGTTCTTGAAAAGAACACAATCAGTTATCTCTCATTTGACAGTCAACAAATTAATTCTTTTCTTAAGTTCCTTGCTCAACTATAAACTTAAAATTAGTCAACTTCTTAAAGCAATAAAAAAATTCTAAGAGGAAAGGTAATTCACCTATGTGACAAAAGCTTCAGTGCCATTTTTGGGATTAAGCAAAATATATAGCGATAATAATGTCAACTACTGACAAGGGGAGGCACATGGATCCAAAAGCTTTTTTGTTGTTACTAGGTAGAAAAATATTGGACAGGTGTCTGAGGTTTCTGGCCAATGCGCCTCAGGAGCTAAGAAAAAAATATTTTTTATAATTTTTGATATTATTCTTCTGCCACCTTTGCTCTACATGTATTTAATAGTAATTATATAAGAGTTAATTTTTTTTTATTATTATAGAATAAGAACAAAACATTGTTGATTGTATTAAATGAGCTTAAGGGTATAAAAAATTTCAAAAACCAAAAGTTGTTTCCGGTAAAACAGACTGATAAAATTTTGTTTAGGGAAAACTAAGTCAGATTCATCCTTTGAAACCCTTAAATACCAATTTTTGTACAATTAAAAAATTATAAATTTCTGGGCTTCACATTAGGAGGAAATGTGAAGTCGTTTCTGCTGATGTCCCTAGTTCACAAAATAAATTCATAACTCCTCATAATGTTATCCAAATTAAATGTAAATACAACTGTTGGAAAGCTGAATTTCTCCTCTTCAACACATTTCTTGAATTTTCAAAACCCCTGAATATGAATTTCTATAAGCAACAAAAAATATTTTACCTGGCCCAAATTGCAACATCAGTCTGTCTGAATTGTAACAATATGGTTACTCATATCAGAGGTTTCTGTCATATATATCTTGCTTGTACCAGCGAGGTAAAATATTTTTCATGAAAATTTTTATTGCGGGTTTTTTAGGAATCTGAATAGTTTTTTCTGAAAAAAAAAAAAAAAAATGGTTTTTTGACCTACAATATACAGACAATACTTTTTGTTATTCTACATCCAAAAACAAATCGAATGGTATAGTACTACCTTCATATACCAAAATCATAGCACAGTATTAAAATAATTTAGCCCCACTGAATAAGCAAAGTGGAATAAAATATTCTTTTTAAAGAAAACAACATAACATATTAGTTGTTGAAGTCTTTAGAAAAAATCGAGAAGCAATATAAGAAAGATACCCAACTGTAATGGGAGCCATAGCATTATGTAAGAAATCAATTAATTCAGCAAGTATGTTAACTAAATAATAATTATTTTTCTCTTTTCAAAATGACAACCTAACAACTAAACTACTCCATTGATATTTTTATCTAAATATATCATTAAAGAAATTAGTTAGAAAAAATACTTATTTCAATAGATAATAAATTTTCCAACAATTAATGGCATGTTGTACTTCAAACTTTGATTTAAAAATATATTTTAGGAAACATAATGACGCTGTCCTACAATTTTGGGCTTACAGCAGGATCTTTGCTGGCTTACGTATTCAAAGCAATGCTCGGAGCTCCATTAGCAGATCCATGTGGTTCGACCAGATCATTATCTACAAACTTGAGTGCTTACTATTATACAACTCTTTCACCTCAAGTTGCTACATCATTGACTACCACAACCTTAACAACGTTAACTTCTGTAACTACTATAGCTACTAATATTTCTACAGTTCTCAGTCCTTTAAATGCTACAGCTGGAGTTTGAAATGGTAATAGATCTCCAAAAATTATGAATTTCAAAAGTTAATTAGATTTAAATATTAAAAGAGTATTAAAATAGTAGCTTTGTAGAGGCAATTGAGCTAAATACTCGACCATGACCCTCTGAATGTTTATTTCTCATCCAAACAAGTAGTTATAAATGACATAGTAACTAAGTACCAGAACATTGTAAATAGTAAAATATTCTATTAGAAATATTGAGGTTTTAATTTAGTTATATACATTTTATAATACCATTTATTTGTATCAGTAACTTTGATTTAAAAAATAAAGTATTAATCAAAATGTAAATATTAAACTTATAAAATTTTTGTTTCATTATCTCTCTTTTTATATTGTAATTAAATTTGTTTTTACATTTTATAGAGACAATTCACCTAAAAAATAAAATAAAAAATGCACTGAATCACTGGCGAAAATATTCTTCCTAAACTACATAATACAGATCTTATGGAGTCAGCATGATTTCAAGAACAAGTACACTTACATGATTATCTCTCATATCAACTAAGTAGAAAATGTTCAATTTAAAATTTTAATTAAAACAAAAAAAATCAGAAAAACATATTTATCAAATATTTTTTTACTAATTCAATTTTATTAAAAGAAATAAACACTCGGAAAGTCTTAGAATACTGAACTAGATGTCTAAAAAAATATAAAATTATGTGTATATATAAAGCAATTAATAAACAATAAAAACACAATTATATTTTAGTTTTTAATAATAATATGCATTGATTGACACATATTGTGTAATTTAGTACAAAAAAGTAAGTAGACATATCTTCTTTTGAAACACTTAGTAAAATTACAATAACACAGCACCTGTTGCAGTTTTATGATCTTTCAGGCTTCCTGTAAATAAGATAAAATAATTTTATCAATGTTGTTAATGTTTATATATATGTCTATATAGATGTAAATATATTTATTGATAATGTTTGTGTTGTTTAAAAAATTATAGCTTTATTTCCTTATCACTAAAACTTCATGAGAGTGCCTAGTAAATCGATAAGTATGAGTGGGTTTCCATTGCATTATGTTTATAAAACTAACAGATTTTTTTCCCCAATATAACATTATCTAAACAAAAATGATTTAAAATTAATTAAGTTAACTAACTCATGAGATATGGTAACAATGAAAATTCTTTTTTACCAACACACATAAATATTGTTTCTACGGTTACACATATTGAATATTAGCTAACCACTTTTCACTGTCATTAAATTTGCAGAAAATCCTCAGCAGTTTTTTCCATTAAAAAAATCTGTAAACTGAGTGTGCCGGCCAGTAGGATGACAGTCTAAAGTGGTTTGTTTGAACAAGTCTATTATTACAAAGAAAGATAATATTTGAAGGGTGTAGGGGCAAAACAATCATAGTCATTTCTTTTTTTCAAATTTGAATTATCAGTGCAGTCAATGAAAGTTTAATGAAATCTTCCGATGCAACTAATCATTTATTTGACAAAATGAACAGTCCTTGGCATTAGTTTTTTTTTACCTCCTATCTCGCCATTTCTGGCATAAGGGATGGTTAACATACAGGTTACCAACCTACTTTAACCAGAGTGGGGAGTTGAGTATTCATTCCATGGGGCTACCACAAAATAAAAGTCAACCCACACAGGTTGGTTTCAAACTGGCCCCATTGTGGAACCGAAGATTGTGATTGTGTTGCCTTATGCCATGCAATACGGCAAAAGAAATAGAGATAGTATACTCTATTATGTTGAAGAAAACAAAAAGTATAAAATATGACTCTGAATGTTTTTCCCCAGTACCCTTCCTTCATTTTATAACTACAATGCATTTTTATAATTTAAGGATGTTTCAATGGATTTAGGTTTTTATCAATTTGTTTTCACATTTAAGGAGGCATAACATTTTCGTGAAAAATAGGTAAAACAGTGTTCGAATAGAAAATTTCTCACATGTACTACAAATAGTAAAATCATAACTTTTATAAATAATTCTACAAGTTTAATAAATTTAAAATATTTTGGTCAAAACTATAATAATGATTTGTCAGCATATAAGATAACTTACCCAGGGGCCTAATACTGCATCTTTGATTGAATCAACATATTGAGCAGGAACCCAGTAGACCCAGTATCTCGAAGCTTCAGTTGTACCCAACTGAATGCCCTGCAAATTGATCAATATATATTATTAATATATTTTTCACAATAAATTGAAGGATTCAAAGTTAATAATTCACTTGGAGGAGCAAGTAAAAAAAATCAGAGAATAATGAACAGAACACTACATAAAATAATATTTTTAATTTAAATTTATATAATGAATGATAAGTTAAATATTTCTCATTCGTTAATAAAATAAGGTAACCCACATACCATAAATGAATGTATATGAAAAAGGGCCCATAAATCAAGGGATATATCTACCTATCTAGTCAAGAATCAGCAAGTGATCATGATGTCATTGCCTAGGGTACCAAAGGTATAAGGTCGGCACTAAACAGAAATAGGGTATATTCCCGAGAAAAAACTTATGAATAAAGAATACAGTAAGTATTCAACCTATAACCAATTCAACCCTAAATAAGTATTCAACTGATAAGCAACCTAGCACCAACTAAAACAAATGATGCACAACCAGAAAAATGGTCTATGAGAGGTAAATTGGCATTTTATATAAATAGATTCTACTTCTAAATCGCAAAATAAAAAAAAAATTAAATATTATTGCAATGGCATCGAGGTATTTGCTTATGATACCCAATTTGGAAACTACAGTTAAATACTGTTAACACATTATTCTAGTGACATCTTGTCTCAACCATCATATAGTAGGATACGTGTGAAATTTGTTGGAACCTGGCTAACATGAAATATCATTATGACATGAAATGAAAATATTAAAACAATTTCCAAACCAGTAGGTAGATAAGTGGAAAATTAATGTATTCTTGGTCAATTTTCAATTTCAACCACTATTTTTGCTTACTCATACTACAACTTGTATATTTCCTGGATAATCTAATAATTGCAAAATTAATATCATAACTCAAAAACCCATGGTTTTTTAACTAAAATTTTTTTTTTTTAAAATAAGCAGTCTCAAAAACATAGAAACTGGCAATAAAATAATTTTGTCCAGCTAAAACTGTCATATACCCCACTGTGTGATGTGACATTGTGGGCAGGTAAAATATTTTTTATTTCAAAAAAATTCAAATGGGGGTTTCAAAGATATTAAAATCGAATATGCCTTCTTTTCTTTAAAAAAAAATATATTCACATTCAGGAATTAAGGAACATAAATTCTACTTCAAATTTCATACCAGAAATGACAGCTGTAACACTACAAACTTTTACCAACTTCAAAACATGAACCTTGAAAACGACTTACCTTATCAAAACACAAGGTTAATCATTAGTCTCTAGAGAGATGTACTGACTTTATAAAATCATATTGTAGACTTTTTCGGACTTACAAGGTATCACAGCTATATCTTACAAGTAATCCGACTGAGAAATATCCATATTGATTAAGGACTACCAAATAAATATTGCTAACTCAAAAGAGAGAATGTTGTCAAAGGATATAGAAAGCCCTGGTAAACCTCCAAAGGGTGTCTTGTAATTGTTTACCAATGTTTAAAAAAAATGAGAAGATCTCAAAGGCAACAAAAAAGTTGACAAAGACAAAAAAGAAAATTGATATTTTATGTTTTTGTAAGCATCAAATTTGTATTGATTAGGAACCAATAATTAAAAAAATACAGTCTAAGTTAGGTAATTCTAAGTTAAAGCATTGTAAACCAAATCTTCTTTAAAAATAATAGAATTTTTTTTGTTTAACCATTTAAAGCGGCTAATAGAAAGAGATTCTTTAAATGAAGGATCCACCTAGAAGATACAATTATAAAAATATTTTATACCAGAGTCTTATTTAAGATTTCCTAAATCCATAAGGAGTAAATAACGAAAAACTGAAAAACAATTGTTTACGGTCATTGACACTTTTTGTTTAAACAGAGTAATATATATTTTCAACCAAATATATAAAAAAAAAAAAAGTCAGATAATTAAATTTTTCATGAAAATTAGTCTTTATAATTGAGAATCTGTAATCATTAGAGTTTGTCATCACGATCTTACAATTAAGAGTCATCATAACTGATTCTTAAAAAAAATGTTACTGATTTTTTCCGGTTTTCCAGGTCTAGACAACCCCAGATACTCCCACAATATAAAGGTTTCACTGTTGCATCTCCTTTTTTCCATTTTTTCCCCTAACTGGTAATAAATACACAAATAATTTAGTAGTTGGGTTATGTCAAAATGTATATTTTGGGAAAATATTTGTAATTCTACAATATATTTTAAGACATTTCCAGTTATAATAAGTTCATAGAATTATTTATTTATTCTTCTATTTCTTATTTTGTGAAAATGTGAAACAGCCAATAGTTGTGGATAATTAAAACATCCAATAAAAATTAAAAAAAAAAACAAAATGAAAAAAAAAAAACAGCCAATAGGCTAAAATCTCATGATCTGCGAAAAATAAATTAGTAATAATAATTACAAGTACTAATTAGATAGTAAATAAAAAAGATAAATAAATAAAAAGAAGTTTCACAATTAGTGTAATAAATAAATAATAACATAAAATCAATTACAATTTTACTTTAACTCTTCACTAATTCTAGAATCCCTGTGAGAAAGTTGGTTTTTGAAGCCTAGAGGGTTGCTGCCGTTTAAGTTGGTAACTATCTCACCCCATTTGCATGTAAACAAAAGCATTTTTTTCTCATTACGTTCACTATATACGTGCAATAACAATTGAAAATCGGACTGTTCATTCTGGAGAAAATCAAAAAAGTAAATTCTGCTGATTTTGGTGCATTCTACTAAGCAGTACACTTTTACTTAGCCTTAAATAATTCTTTCTAAACAGCACCATATTAAAATTTTTCAAGCCCCCCCCTTTTTTTTTGTTGATAATTTTCAAATTATGTCTCATCTTTCTAACATATCCATTCACACATGTCTTAGGAAGTGTGGTTTTGAAATAATTAAAGATCTATTTAAAGTTGTGTTTACCACTGTTACTTTCATAAACAAAGTGATAGAACGAACAATCATTTAATTATTTTTAGGATATTAAATTTAATATTGAAAATCCATTTTATAAACTATTAAATTAATATTTTTTTAACTGTAATGAGAAAATCCTAACAGTTTACCGGACCAAATTGACTGCACATCTTTACTCTATATCTATCACAAGCAAATTGATTTATCCATTATGTAGATCTATTTTGAACCTTTTCCCTTAAAATGTGTAGACAGCATTGGATTAAAAGTGATCATTTTATGATTGTCAGTAACACATAGTTTTCTAAACCTTAAATTGTTATATGTAAGAAGATGGTCAGGGTTGCGGTCAAAAAAAGAATAAATAGTTATAAACTTTGTAAATTTAAGTTTTACGGTCAACCATATATACATATTTAAATTGTTATAGTTTTTGTAAGTTAAAAATTGAATTTTCCAGACTGAAATAGGAATAAAAAGTCTGCTAAGTACATATCTATCATGTACATAGAATTTCTTTCTCACCATTTCTACTTTGTAGAGAGGAACATAATTTAAGGTTAAAGAAAAAATTTTCCAGATCATAGGAAGTTTGGTATTAATGCAGGGAATGAAAACAAATTATGTCCTCAGAAACAGAAATTTCCACTTGTAATATGAACTCTATAATAAAGGGAAATATAGTGATAACTATAACCAAATAACTTTTGGTAACAGAAAAAAGTACAATGCACACATCACATCAGTTTTTTTGGTCAATTATCAAGGCTCATTATTGAAAATAATGAAACAAAATCTTAAGTAAATTAGTAATAATTCTGAGCCATGCACGAGTCCTTGTTAGAGGGTAGAACATTTTAAGAACTTTTTGAGAGGTTGATAAAAAAATATACTGACATATATTTTCAAAGTGTTATTTTTTTCACACCAATTTTAATGAACCAAGATAAATAAAAGAAAGAAGACTTACCATGATATGATATTGTAAATGCCCTTCAATAGGTTCGCTAACAATATTTTTGATTGAGGTCATTGGGATTTTCTCGGTCCTTTCTTTAGTCCCGATCCACAATTGGTCTAATTCAAGTTTGAATGTTAGTCTGACTTTTCCACCAGCCATATTTAACATTCCACAAAGTGGAAAAGGAGGTAGAGGTTCCTAATAACAAAAAAATGTGATTGTAATAAGATGGGCTGAAATACTCTGTTCCAATACTTTTAACTTCAAAGAGATTATATTTGTATATAAAGAATAAAATAGACATCTAAGAAATTATGTAATCTACACTCAAAAAACAGGCACTAGAAGTATGTTTATATCATAACATACATAGCTAAAAAGAAACATAGTCACCAATTGACAATGGTGATTAAAAGGATTTAATTCTATAAACAAGTAAGAAAGAAAAGTCATGGAAAGAAAGCAATATGCTTAAGACTCACCCTGTAATGTCTCTCACCAAACTCCAGCCAATTCCCCTTAGATCTTTATATACACTTTCCAGACCAGAGGTCTAAGTACAGTAAGCTCTCAATAATTTGAATTTTTACCCAATTTCTTGAAAAACATTCGATGAATTGAAAACATGTATTTTGGTCTCCTCGGTAATTTGAAATCATAGCAACATCTTACTAGCCAATACATAATAATTTGAAGATAAGAATCTCCAGCTCTCTATAATATAAAGAGTCCCACCTTTCAATATGCAGGGACCTCTCATTTGTTTGTATACATGTACCAATTGAAAGAAACAATTCAAACTATGCTTTTTGAATCTGTGAAGTTGAAATCATCTTTCTAGAGCTGCATGTTCTTTATCTCCTGTTATAACTGCTTCAAAGAGAGAAGATTTGTTAAGTAAAAAATGCAACACACTAACAGAAAATGCAGAACAGCCAGTAAAGCCATGAAAACGTCTGAAGATAAGGACTTCTACCTAAATGTGGTGAGCCGAACTTTGAAGCTTTCTTTTCTATTGACAATGAGCATCGGTGTCCGAGGTGGCTTATCCAATCCTCAACTGTTGATTCCTAAGGATAAGGGCTAGGTAGGAACACAATATATAATAACCACCAACTTCAACCAAACTGAGCAAAACAAAGTTACCTCTCTATGCTCTAACTTCCTAAATTCTTAGAAGGACATAAGATGATTTCTTCTCAACTATCATCGCTATTGAAAATTAATTAGGCAATCCTAGGTAAAAGTTGCTCCTTCATTTTGTAAAAAGTCCATGGTTTTCTCCTCAAAAGAAAATTTAATATGTTGCATACTTGTACATACCATACCTGTTAATTATTTTGTACATATTAAATCTAAAATCATGTAGTATATATACTTTTTATCAACTTCTATGAAATAAATTTCTTTCTCCCTACCTCTAGTTTACTTAAACTCTTATTAGAAGATAGTTGGTTGACCATATTTTGTGTTGTTTCCGGATATAATTTTTATTCCGGACACTATTTTTACTACTGCTTAAATTTGATCACAGCTGTCTACTTCCACAAAAAAGAAAAATATACGATGTTTCAGTTAAGGTTGACACTACTCTTGGTTTACAAATAAAACTACAAAGCCTAAGAAATACATTATAAAATAACACACAAAAAAGTAAACTGAATACCACCCTATTGTTTGGTGTTGGTTAGTAACAATAAAACTGAGTAACAATCAGATCAACTATTGATATAACAACAAATACTGAAAGCTCAAAAACTAAAATAAAGAAATTTTAACAAGAAGATTCTGTGATAATCAATACAATACCGTAATATAACTTGTTTTATTACAAGGACGTGAGAATTTGTCGCTTCCAGGCAGGCACTCAAGAAATCAAAATTAAGATATGTAATATAACACCTAGAACACTTCATTGTGTAACTGAAGGGACCTGGGATTAATTGTAAAATATGGAATAATGGAAAAATAAATTTTAGAAAGTCATCAAACCAGTCATTATATCCCATAATAGCAAGAAGAGAAGTTAATTTGGGAGGGGCAATGAAATTTAAAATTACATTGAAAATGTAATTTTAAGTTCATTAAAACTATATACCAAATTGGGGACCTGAGATGAGATGAAGTGGTAGAATATGAACTTAGGCAGCACAGAGCTACAAGCCAAAAATTTGGAAATAATAGCAGAAGGCAGAATCTTTTAAGAGGATGGTTAAGGTTAAAAAAGACCTGTAAAGCCATCAAAATTGGTGAGGTGTGAATAATACTATGAAACCAGTGAAATATTTTCAAAAGATATCATAGATTCCTCAAAACTAAAGTTTTTTGTTACTAAAATTGTTGAGTTAATTTAAACCAAAAATATTTTTCAGCCACAAACACAACAAATTTTATTTAAACTAGCACTAACATGTCTGAGGAGATAGTGCTTAAACCAAAGAAAAAAAAAAACTAACAGTTGAAAATATATATATTTTTTTCAGGACAGTGGATTACTGTTCATCAAAAATAAGGATATAAAATAACATTTCATAACCTAAAAGCAACATATGTTATCATTAACAAAATATTTAATTTATAAGAGGTAAGCGCCTCAATTTAGTGTTCCAGCTGTGCTAACTAAAAATTTAAGTGGCCATTAGTATAAAGCCAAAACCTAACTAGTACCACTAGGGCAAAAAACATAAGAAACCAAATTTCATAACAAGAGTGACATAAAGTTGTTGAATAAATAACTTGGCTTACTTTGGCATCACGAATACCGGGCAGGACATCATCAGGTATTCCTTTATCAATTATCTTTTTATGTGCTTTTTGACGACATAAAGGTTCTTTACTTACAACATGTGTCTTCTCTTCTGCAACCTATTAATAAACAAAGTGGTAGTAAACATTTTTTAGTAGCTGTACTATAAAAACAAAATAATAGTGATGCTTACGAGAGTACTAGGTGTGGAAACAGCTAGAACATCATCCAACTTAGAACCCACAACCATCACTTTGACTCCAGGGGTGATCCCTATTTCTCGTAAAGTCTTATCATCTTTGGCCAAGCCTTTAAACATTACTTTCTGGAGAGGTTGAGGAACATCTAGATAAAACTTGAATTAATATATGAAACAAAAAAAACTTCTTACAGACTAGCAATACTTACGAATAATGTTCTGAAGATGTTGTTTTAATTTGCTCACTGTTTCATCAAGGGGAAATTGAACATCAAACCTATTTTTGTTGTGAATTACTGTAAAACTAACAATTTCTTTTGGAGAAGAGGATTTATTTTCCTGAAGATTAGCAGCATCAGTCTTTGTGTCTCCATTCTCATCAGGTTTTATAGTCCTTTCTTTAAAATTAAAAATCAAATTGGCAATGGCTAATAGTAATTGATATTCAAATTAAAAAAAAAAAAAAAGGTAAGTCTATATAATATAACGATTATTTCAGTAAGAATGTTCAAAGAAATCTATACACAAACTAATCACATATATTATTATTGTAAATGATTCTTCAACAATCATTTATTACCTGAAACAATATCAGAACCCGTACCCTCCATTTCGAACGCCGAAGCGTTATTATTTATCTTTCATTCCTTGACAGCGCTGACACTAATGAAAAATCAGGTTGACAATCTACAATGAAAATTAAAAACAGAATAACCTCCTCTTTAGGGTCAACCAACATTAAAGTATCACTGTCAAAGCCTTTTGTATCAATACAAATAGGTATACCACCACCATGAAAACGTAACATAAATATAAAATATTACTGTTAAATCAACATTAATATTTTTTTAAATATTATTAGTTGTAGTTATTAGTAAAATTTAAAATTTAAAACATACAATGCAATTTTGTAACACACTAATGACTCTTCCCCGCGTCGTAAAACATACATTATCACATTCAGCTGAAAGGGCATATAAATACACAAATAAATATATTATGTTTTATTTTTAACAAATTCATTCATATATTCACAATACAAATTCCATAAGCTTACTTTGGTGTCTTTACCACCAGCTATAACTAAACCACTGTCACAGAAAGAAAGATTCAGGTTAACAAATACAATATCATCAATAGACCCACTATGATGTGTTAAGACTGCAAGCAATTTTAACTTTTTCATTGTGTAATACCTTAATCTTCCATCCCAACATCCTATCACACATAGTTTTCCTTTTTCATTAATGGCTACAGAGCTGACACCTGGATTAGTAATATTCATTTCTCCAACAATGCTTATTTTCTTATTATCACATAATTTAAACTTCAATAATCTATTGTTATTAGTTCCCAAAATCCCTTCACAAGTAAGATCACAATAATCAATAGCCATAGGGCAATCTTCAGTAACTTTAGTTTCGTATAAACAACTCCAATCCATATTCCATAAACTCAGTATACCAGATTCATAACAAACCAAGATACATTTTATAGAATTTATGACTTTAAGGCACATGATTTCTCCAAGTTTTTTATTAGCAGCTTGAATGATTTCTTTATTACTGACAAAATCATACAAAGCAATACTGCTCCCATTACTGGGCAGAATGATAAAACAGTCAAGCAAACCCATTTTGCAAAATCCACAATAATCATGATTCAATATCTTCTGGAGTTTCCAAACACCTTCAATATTTTCTTTCCAAAATTTAATGCTCTCTCCTTTTTGTTGTGTTATAAAAATATTGTTGTTAAAAGTAATACAAAGGCAAGCTTCATTGCCTACTTCATGTTTAATCTTTTCTCTTTTTAACTAAAAAAAAAAATTAAATAAATCATTTGGAATTGATTCTTTGGTACTAGAGTACAAAACCAGCTCCAGTGGCAGGAAATTAAATTATTATAAATGCTTTAATTATATCACACAGCTGTCAAATTCCATTCTTTATGCTCACTCAAAAATCCCCAATGGATCGTCAGTAGAGGTCAGCCTATACTAACTTGCAGCATTCTGTATAAGTGAGTTTTGAAGTCCCTGCCAGCTGTAGCTGGTTTTATACATATGTAAATATCTTTATTTTTAAAATAACCATTTCAACATTTTAGAAATGTTACCTTTAGATCCCAAACATGCACCTGCCCAGAATTCGTGCCTACATAAAGTAATTCATTGGTTTCATTAATAACTGGCAAGATGCAGTGTACTGATTTCATATTCCCTCGAAATGAATAAAGAGGCTCTGGAGGAGGACCGGGCATCTAGAATAGAGTATTAATATTTGAAGTATTCTATAGTTTTACATTAAAATAAATAAAACATTAAAATAATCATTAATTCTAAAAATTAAAATGAATACTTGCAATATAGGACTCCAATGGGAGTCTTGGCCAAAAAAAAAAAAAAAAAAAAAATGAATGTTTAAAATATCATGAAAATTTCAATTTTATTCATGGATCCATTAAATCACAGGCTTTGAGACTAATAAGTAGAATGGGGTTCATACAAAATTGAATTTTTAAATACAATCATGATTTAAACAATAACTAGTTAACAAACTGTTTAAAAACAATTTAACAATAATAACTATTTCATTCCAAAAAAATGAAAACATTCTATTATAGCAAAAATAAATCTAATAAAATTCAATGTGAAGAAGCAGCGTTGGTTGTAACCCCTTTTTTTTTAAATTTAATTTTACATTACTCAATTTTTTATCTTAATAATGGTAATTTAAACAACTTAACTACTGAGTAAATAGTGCTGTATAATTTTTGTTAATCTTATTTCAATACAAAGATTATCTTAATAGCAAGAATAACATATTAGATACAGATACAGATAATAATCGAAAAGTAGATTATACACTGACCATTTTATATAGAATATTTAGTTCCCTAAGATAATATCCTGAACCAGTGAAATAATAATCGGGCATTTAAAATAAATAAGTGTTTAATTCATAGACACTTCTAAACTCTGAAGTGGGTTGCAAATAAATAAGATCATTTGGTGCATAAATAATTAATTATAGTTATAAGTTATGGTCAGCATTATTAATAGTCTCAAAAAATATAAATTATTTTAAATATTATAAACATTAGTTCTGTTTCATGAAGTAGAAACGAGTATTAAACTGTATTAAAGGGCAGGTTTAAGTCCCCTAACTCAAAACCACTCTGAAAAGGTAGCATCACAAGTGGTTGGACATATCTGTCGTATGGATTCTACAAAGATATTGGAGACTCTCACAAGGAGGGATGTCCTAAAGTAATATATCAGGAATATATCCAGGATTCCTCAACCAAATGAAGATGTTAACTAGGAAGTGAGAATAGTGGTTCTGCTGATAAGACGTATCTCGACACTAGTAATGGGAAAGGATAAGAGGAAGATAAAGAACACACAGAAGTGTTGTTTCAGTAGAATTTGAATAAGATTACTGTAATATTTACCTTCTAAAGATAATTAATTGCAAAGGTAAAAAATAAGAATGGCTTTTGTAACATACAGAGTACTATTATCCAATATTAACTTCACCAAACAAATATGTGGTAATTTTGTTTTCAAAGCAACTCTCAATGTTCATTTTATATTGATGCTCAGTAATATTTCAACATACTGGCAACCATTTATAAACTAGTTATAAAACTTAATTTATGTTCTGATGGCACAAGCCAGCATTGATTGTCATTATAAATAATTATCAATACTGATACCTTTTAAAGGTATTAAATGTTAAGTTCTCAGTAAAATCCCAATCACAAAATAAACATTTAAGACAGGAGGAAATAAAATCAAAAACACTGTTTGAAAGGAAATTATTATATTATATTATAAAATTGAAATATATTTATTAAAAATAAGCAACAAATTAAAGCTACAATAAAATGTATGATAATTAAGGGAATTATTGATGATGGTACACACAAATCAGTTCTTAATAGTTTATTGGACAATCGAAAATCTATTAAAACATACACAAATTATTAGATATTTTTAAAATTAATTTAAAAAGGCGAAACCTTAAACAGATGTCGTTCTGGGATCTACAAAAAACAAACTTATGGTCAATAAAATGGTTTAATTTGTTTTAAAACAGCTACTAGCCAAGCATGGAGGTAGGAAAAATATAGATAGCTTTTAATTAAACAAAACTAACTTATACGTGGTACACAATGTGGGCCATTCTCATATAAACTGTTGCTTCGAAATCTGGAAAAAAAAAATGATAAATTGAAGTACATGGTGGCTTGATAGTACCTTTCTTTAGGTCAGAATACTTATATACATTCAAAAATGACTACCCTAATTTTTAGAACAGATAGGTTACGATATTAAGACGAAAATGTAAGTGTATAAAGCATAATCGCTACGGTTTCATATTATTTTATTCTTTAATTTTCGCGGTCAAAGCTGCATTTTATCCGAGTTTGCTTTCCCACCATTTTTTTCCCCGCTCATTTCTCAGATATTTAGAACATTGAACAATCTCTGGGTTAAATCAATCCTGTGTTCTCCGTGTGTAAACGTATGATTAACCAAACAAATTATATCGGGCTCCTTTCCTTATTACTAAAGTCAGTATTTAAACCAATTTTTTTTATTGTTCAATGCTTGTACTATGCACGAAGCAGTTTCCAATTCTATAACAATTATGAGAAACTCGTTCAAAGAAAACAGGATATTTTCAGAAAACTCTGCATTTCGTTACGGTTCTGTCCATTATGTTCACGTCATCTTCAGTGAATTCCAGGTCAAGACATCGAACACAAACATCTGTACTACTCAAAAGATACGGTAAGATGTTAATGAATACATCATTTATTTATTGTTATTTACAACTGTATAACATATATACAACAAGTAAATTTACTGTTGGTGAGATAGTGACATGGTGTGTATCATGTCACTATCTCATCTATGTGGAGAACCTACCCATTGATAGAACTCCAATAATGAATACTAAATTCAAGAAGAGACCTATTTCCCTTTTTCTTTTTTTCAAGGTAATTTCAAGTTTTTATATTTACCTAACTACGGAATATTCACAAGAGTAATACATTTAGCCTGTCTGAAAAGGTTTTTTGAACAAACGACTCCCCTGATTTTCTTTTTCCATGACCCACTTTATAAAGTGGGATTCCATAAATGTTATGAAACAATTTGAGATCTAAATATCACATTATATTTTTAGTTATATTCTCGGCTTTTTTTTTCTTAATGTTCGGTATTAACACCTTGATAATTAATAGTTTGGGTTGACGGTGAAGTTCAAGGGTTTAAACATTTTTAATTAATGAAATAATATAATTTTAAAATACCAACTAAAACAGTCTATTTTCTTTCACCATAGTTTCATGTCATGGGAATTGCTACATGTACGTTTTTTAGGTAAAATATTTCACTACTGACGAAATAAAATTCCATTTTGTTCTGTTTTTGGCAAATCCGAGATACACATTTTCGTAGCACTAAAAATTAGGGTAAAAAATTAGCAAACAACAAGGCAACAAGAAAACCAATGATAACTTCGTGCGAGTACAAACAAGAAGATTGCTGTGTGCAAACAACAAAGATGCTCTAAGCGAACAAGATGGTTCTTTATTGTTTCATTTGCAGAATTTTTGCTTCGGTGGCGTTAATACGTAAGAACCAGAATGACCTATATTGTTATAGGTATCGAGATTCTGTAGAATTAGCATAATTACCATTAGCCATAAAAGGACAATAATAATCACTTTTCCTGCTAGCTTACACTCCATTATTCTCCTTGGTCCAAGATTTGATCGCCTCAACTTGAACGTTTGACGAAGGTTACGTTAGAGGATTACCTTCCAATCCTAAGTTGTTTTGATCTTGTTCTGTTTGTTTTAACTTGTAATTTTACAGTTTTGTTTAGTTATTTGAACTATCGGTCTCTGGTATACTCCTTCTATCTTTTTTTTTTCTATGAACAACGGCTATGATAACTATTAGTGTTAGTATTTAAGCTTTTTTGTTGTAGTCTTATTGAAAAACTAGTATGCCTTTAGTAGATTACGGCTCATCTGATGATAGTGATTCCGACTCGCCTTATGATGAAAAGAACGATAATGAATTAAAAAAACATGATCTATCAAAAAATAATCAAGAAGAAGAAAATTCAGCACTGTTAAAGGAAACTTCCAATGATTCCAGCTTAACTGAAGCTAAACTTTTTGCACAGTTACCAGTTCCCAAAAGTACTTTTTCTCTTGGTGAGGATGCATTAAGATTACTTAGCAAAAATAAGAATCAACCTGTCAAAATATTGTTACCATCACTAAGTGATTTACAGTCAGCTGACAATGAAGAAAGCAAGAAGAAGAAACCCTCTACAAAAGGATCTGGTTTGTTTGCTTTGTTACCAGCCCCGAGAAATGTCAATAATTTTGTACCTAAAAGTATTACTAATAAATTAAATAATTCTAACAAACCAAAACCTTTTTCGAAGGTTAAACAGTTGCAGCCTACAAAATCAACTGCACAAACAAAATATGATGAAGAAGATGATGAACATGATGAAAATCCATCATCATTCTTTTTCTCTGCCAGCGATGACATTGCATTACCTGAAGCTGCCATTGATGAACAATTTACAGATCTTGAGCAAATTAAAAATAATAGTTCTTTGATGGCACAGTTATCTACTACTGTTGATATGCCTATGACTAATTCTGGTATAAGTTCTGAAAGAAAATATCCTTCATATTCAGAAAGTGAATCAGAAACTCACATGATTGAGGCCCAAAATAATCAAGATTTCAGTAATTTAGACGATGAAGCTATTGAAAAACTGTGTGGTACTAGAGCTAGAAAAAGAAAAGGAGAAATTCCCGAAGAAGTCATTGATATTAATGTTGATTCAATGGTAGGAGATGCATACATGTGGCTATCAAAAGATTTGACTAAAGGGCATGAACATAAGGGGTACAAGAAAGCCAAAAATCTTTCAGTCGTTGAAAGAAGAAAACATCAAATAACATATTTGGCATCACAAGCAAAAGAAAAAGAAATGGAACTCAGGAATCAATGGGCTAATAGTAGAATGACACGTAAGCAGACTCAATCAAAATATGGATTTTAATCCATTACTTCAGTTTTACTATTACATTTCCCTTTGAATAAAAATGTAATAGTCACAATGGTGATTAATGTTTTTATAGATTTTTAGTTTTGTATATCTTTATACTACTACTACCTCCTAGGTAATTTGTTGAAATAATTAATAGAACATGTGAATATCTGTAAATATATCTTTTATATAGCCAATTTACTTTAACCTGTTTAAATCGCTCTCATAGGTTCATCATGTAACATTTAACATGTAATTATAGAAATATGGTAATTATTGTAGTACTCCTACTTTCCCTTTAAGTGTGGTTTGTGGTTCACCTGATTTAATAAGTGAATCATTTTTTTATTAAGACTGATTGTATACAGTATTAAAAATCCTATGAATTCATATTGGAAAAAATAATCAGGGTACTTTCATTTTCATAAGATACACTGATGTTTTAACCCAAATATGGAGGCCTTCATCGGAGTGTGTTTGGCAGTGGTGGATAGACAACTATAGTTGTTTGTCCTGAAACATTGGCATAACTCATGAAAATGACTTCATCCTGATTATTTTTTCTGATAAAATCATAACAGTCTTCAAAATGAATCAATTCAAAAATCCTTCAAGTAATGCTGGTTCTATTTTCTTTTTCTTTTTTAGATAAAAATATATTATTTTTCAATTAAAAAAATTATTCAATTTGAAAAGTATTCAATGTCCCTCAATAATTTTATTTAGTCACGGGTTTGTTCTATGCTCGAAGTTGGTTAATTTTAAATTTATATTAAATATTTTTAACTCAAAAATATTTCTTGTCAATATTGTTAATTAATTTGCAGTTTTACCATATTTCACTTGCTCAAGTTATGGATTAATTAATTCATTATTTGTAGTGTTCATTAATTTACAAATTATTAATCCATTGCACTCGAGGACTCCAGAGCAAAGCCATTTAAAATTTGTCTTCAAACTCGAGGGCTCCACGATGTAGATAAAGCAAATAATTTTTAATCTATAACATGAGGACAAAGACAAGTTGTAAAAACTATTATGTTTATGATATTTCGCTT
Organism: Halyomorpha halys; assembly: GCF_000696795.3. Taxonomy (NCBI): domain Eukaryota; kingdom Metazoa; phylum Arthropoda; class Insecta; order Hemiptera; family Pentatomidae; genus Halyomorpha; species Halyomorpha halys. The sequence continues at coordinate 1,850,106 of NW_027111449.1, forward strand.
TTGGTGACGAATGACGATCGTTACTCGCATATTATTACGCTGGTAATATGAATGAAAAAATCTTCGACTGCAAAGGGTTAAATTATACAACTACTATTATTATTTTTGGTGAGTTATAACCAAATATAAGAGCAGAAAATTTCATTTTGAGGTTAGGAATTAAAAAAATTATCTATTGAAACCAATTTTTGGTTTTGTCCTTAAAAATAATAATTTATTTAATTCTCTATCTATTATTTGTGCTACAATGATTTACATATTATGAAGGAAATGGTCAGAGGTGTGGTCAAAAGAGAACAAAAATAGTTAAGAACTAATTATTTGCCAATGTTTCGCCCCTCTTTGTAGAGCTTCATCAAAGCTGTTCAAATTGAAAAATATTGAAACAGTCACTTTAAAGAATCCTATTTTCTCTTTTAGGAGACCTATGTATTTAACTTTTTCTAATCTAAGAATTCTTTTTGAGATGTCTTGAATGGTGCATTGATGTTTTAAAAAATTGTATAGATTTTTCCAAACTTTAATTTTTTATTTTTTAGGACACATCACAACTTAAGCAAAGATATTTTATTTGAATTTAATCACTCCAGTAAATTTTTTTATAAAAGTATGGTTAATTTGAATGAAGGAGACAGTATTATATTCATTAAAAAGTGCCAACAAAATGTCAATGTTTGAAAAGGCTAATTGTCTTAAACACTTTCTAAAAAATAATGGTTGGCAAAATGTATTTTGCTACTCTACGACAATCTGAGTTAATCAATTTGGGCCTCTAGAAGAAAAACGACTACTATTCAACTAAATAAGTACTTATTAATCAGAAATTAAAAAAAAAAAAAATGATGGTATGGTTGTTTCAAAGGTATTTTCAAATTCACTGAAGTTCATGTGCTATGGAAGTTGCAGGTTGTTTATTACCAATACTAAAGACTTCTATACAACGTACTAAGAAAACTCATTTCTATACTGAAACTTTTTCATATGTGAGTGCCCTGTGGAAATTGCTCTCTGGTGGGGTTTTTGATAAGGGATTTTTTTGAGCAATGGAGTTTCCGACCTAAGCTCCATTGAAGATGGTAAGAAACTTGACCCCTATGGCCTTGCTGTAAGATACTGGAGATCACCGAGTATTTACTGTACCATCAATGTGGCGAGGTTCTACATTCTGATGAAGAGTGGTCTATCTCAATGACCAAGAAGAAACTTGACTTATTTAAGGCTTTTGTGTATAGGAGGAAGGAAATGGTTGTTTCAAAGCACTTCTAAGGTAGGGGAGAAAGAGATGCTGCTGAACAGACAACGGTGGTTTTACTAAAGAACAGCAAGTTGTGGGCACGGCTGACAATAAAAATGTAAATTGTTTGGATTACAACTGTGGGACAAACACCTGCATTGCCTAAGAGGTAGGGCAGAATGATAAGATAAATAAATTATAATAATAAATTTGCGAACAAATATTTTTTTAAAATCAATCAACATTTTGTATTATTTATTTGTATTTGAAATAAAATGAATCATGATATAGCCTATATTACCCTTTAATTTAATTGTAAATGGAATTGGAATATGAAATGAAAATATAGCATTAAAAAAAAAGTACATGAGAAGTTTTTAAAACAGAGTATGCACATCTAAAAAATTAAAAGATCATTTATATATAAATTGTAAAGCAAAGAAGGAAAGGTATACAAAAGGATGGTATGGAAAGGGATATAGTTATGATAATAATACAACTGATATGGCTTGTAAAAAAAGATATATATTTAATCTGATAATATCTACATATTTACAGAAACAATTATAACAATAAAAATTGTCATAATTTTAACAATCCTTATGTACGCATGGTAATTTGAAGAGTTTTTATTTATTCATATAATCTTTTGTTGCTTTAGTTAGTTTTAGGGATAATATAGAAGAGACGAGAAAACATAAGATAATGAAAAAAGTCATACAGTCATCTGTTTTATCTACTGGTCTTTAGTCAGTAGCAATTCAAGGTATTAATGGAGTTGCTAACAATGTTACTTTAACAAAACTATGAAAAAATGAGTTTTGAAAAAAAATTGTAATGCCTAAAAATTACTTGTTTCCGAAAGAATTGCTACTAATTGTAAGTGAATATGCCTTCTGAAATTTTATTTTGTTTTTTATGTTCCTATATCTCTAGCAGAAAAATCAGATATAAGTTTTGAAGTTCTAAAAGTGCAGTTGAATTATTAGTAGCTAACAGCTCACAATCCAAGAAGAAAACATTTGGTGCAGTAAGTGCATCACATAACTTTACCACCTTGGAAGAAGAAAATTTTCAAACAATAAATTTTTATTTTTGTGTTATTATTCATATTTTTGGGAATCTCGGGGTGGAAATAAATAATATCAACTTTTCCTCCCAATACTATAGTTATAGAATACAAAAGTTAAAATTGATAGTGAGGGATCGGACTCACTGAACTGTTTCCGATTTTCCATTTTCTAAACTTCTTTCTTTGTTTCTCCATTTTTCACCATCAGTTATTTATGAAATCCTTTTATAGTCCGTATTTAAAAAAATTTTTTTAGCTGTTAAAAATGCAAAATAGTTAATTATTTCAAATAAATAAAACTAAATGTACTTTAGAGGAAGATTTCTTGAAAATTTGACATTAAGCTCTGTCAAACTATTTCAATAAGGACAAAACCTTGTTGATCTCTAAGTTTTACATTGACATATTGGGTTTAATCAAAACCGTTAAAGCCATGGTGAAATTCAGTTTTAGGATCCTAAAATATGTGAAAGTACCGAGTGTTAACTTATAATTGATCTACGCGAGGTTAAAGTGGGAAAAATAGATTGGGGACCCAAATGGACCCTTATGATTCTTAGCATTTCCAGAGGCCCTTAGTATTCAGAGTTTTAAAAAAATTACCTCTGTTATAACAATAACTGTTAAAATGATTTGTTGTTAGATGCCGGACAGACATTAAAATTGTTTCTCTGAAGTTGGTACCACTGAATAGAGTTGCACATGTGGCTTTTGTTTCTTCTTCTTGGTGAGATAGCCCCTCAGCTGAGGTATTACTAGTTTGGGATCCAGCTCTGATGGATCTTGCACTCCTGTTATGATGCTGACAATGCACGCTACAATCATTGCTACAATAAACCCTAATAATCCATAGTACAAATAAGAAATTTTGTAGAAGGCTGGAACCTCATCAGAGTGGAATACCATTGTCCCTTCACCTGGATATCCAAATCGGGTTACACTGAAAAAAGAAAATATCTCTATTTAAATTGAATTTTACACAATATTATTCAAGATAAATAGATAAGAGGTGGACTAAAGGAAAATAGGAAACTAAGTGTAAGCGTAGAATTATAAGTTTTCTTTCATTAATTCCTGTTATTTTAAAACAGCTTTGTAAGTGTCTTAAAAAAATTATTTAAGATATAAAACTTACTTTAATCCAAGAGACTGTGTGATATTTCCAGGACAATTTTCAATTGTAGTTACTTTGGTACCATAAACTATGTGACCTTCATGGCTGTAATAATGGGCACCAGCGGCTAGCCAAGATGTTGTAACGATGCCTGTTAAGCCCCCTGCCAGAACACCCTGAAATTAAAATTTTAAATTTATAATATTTCTACTTTTAAAATGTTCAGAATGGAATTTTGTTAATAGTAATAGAGTGTCTGAACAAATTTCACTTCCAAGTTAATATTTATTACTCAGTCTTGACAATTGACAATTACAAAGTTTTCAGTTAAAGTTTAAGTTTGTTCCAGTATTCAGGATCACCCCCCTCTTCCCCAACCACTACATCTTTTGCAATTTTGATTTGATTCTCACTAGGCCACAATATTGGCATTTAGTTTTTCTATTGAGTGTATTGTTAATTTGTGTACCCTTCTCTAGTTCTCCATTACACCAAACTCTTTAATTTCCAAAGGAATGGGGTATTTTTTTAATTTAATTTTTTTTTTTATAGATTCTGATACTAACTTGGATTTTATTTTAAAAATCCGTATTTGGCACATTTGTGATCCAACCCATCGGAAAGGACTGCAAATAATTTGTTTCGTTTTTTTCCAATTTGTGTTCAAACAGTGTGGGGGAAAAAAATTCAAAGATCAGAATGGTTATGGAATTCAATATTCTGTAAGAATCCACTCTTAACTGTCCAACAAAATTAAAATGGCTACCACAATGAGGAGAATGTGAATGTGAATTTTGCAGACAGACACTCCATCTGTTATTTTATTGTGAAAAAAATCAGACTAGGTAAATGAGTAGTTTTACCTTGGTATTGCCCCATGGAACAAACATCCCAAAAGTGAATATAAACAAAGCAACTCCATTTGTGACACCTTGAAGGCTAATAGATATCTGGAAACACAAAACAAATAAGGATTTAATTAATGATTATATTTGAAACATAGAGAACATATTTAAGAACCACCTTGATATTAGTAGCTTATTCATTATTTTTTCTTTTTAATTGAATTTATTACCTGGATTATTGTTCCCAATTGTTCCACAACTAAGACCAGCAGGGTGCATATAATACCGAACACAATAACTATAGTCTTCATTATTAGATTTGCTGTACTGTCTTTTGTATCTAATGGCATTAATGGTTTTATGAAATCTTGATATAGTGTTCCTGCTACTGTGTTGAGACTCGTTGACATGGTACTAACATACAACAAAAGTTTTAATGTTCTATAGATTAGAGTTGGGCACAGATATTAATTTCAATTTACAGGATGTTTCTTTTAAGCGTAAAATAGAAATGTTTCTTATTCTCAACTCTGTATTTATTTTACGGCATTATTTTCCTTTAGCATAAGGTATGATTTATTTAAATCAATTTTATTTTGAATGGATAAAGGAACTTAATATTAAACCCTAATTTTACTTATTCATTATTAAGACAATTTTCTTACTTTACATAGGCATTTTTAAGGCTTAAACTAAATATTACTTACTTTGATATGATTATTTTTGCAATACAGTAGATCATTATTTTAGTTATAACTCACCTGTGTCAGTATGTACTTTGTCTTTTTAAAAAATAAATCTTAGATCAACAAAATGCTTGGCACAAAATAATTTTTTTTTTTTAAATAATACTAGATTTTTTTTTCTGCATTTGTATTTGAAATTTGGTATTGTTCTTAAAGAAGATATTAAATTTATTGTAAAAAAAATAAGAAGATATTTTTTCTCTTCCTAATGGGCCTATAGGGAAACAGGGTGAATTATTCTCCCCATAAGGCTAGGTCTACGATACTTTTACTGCAATTTTCAAAGTTTCCATTGGAAATTGAAGTCTAACATTCTTGACTTGTTTACAATAAATATTCAAGTTTCAATCTGCTTTGTTGAAGAAGAATTTGATTCCTTTAGATATGTGGCATGAGGTCAACTTAAAGTTAAGACTTGACCTTGTGAGCCATGATTGGACTGAGGAGATTTAAATGAAATTTGCATTCATGAGCAGGAGAAACTTTAAAAAACTTCTTATAATTCATAAAAAACGTTCAATTTTTTTCCTACACAAAAATCACTTGACATTTAGTATCACTACTATCTTAGCTAGGCTTGAAATATCTTTAAATAATTGAAAAAACACATTCAATTTTCATAAGTAATATTGTATAAGTAACAGTTTAGAAAATAAATGATATCAAAATAACAGTAATTTTCCATTATTTATATAGTCTCAATAAAATATTATATTAAGGACCAAACTAAATGCAACAGACAAAAAAAAATTAATTTTTTGAACATAATATGTTTTTGAATTACCTTAGTGCAGTGCACACTACCCCTGAGAGAAACATACCAGCTAGACCGGGGTATTCTGCAGCCACATCCATTACATAAAATGGTAGAAGTTGTCCTGATTTCTGTATTTGCTAATTGAGGAAAAAGAAAATTATATATATTTTATTATGAAAAAAAAGTAAGAGATTAATGATTATTTAACTAAGGTTAATTATCAAAACTTTAGAAAAAGTGATTAGACGAACATTACGCGAAAATGGAAGAGTGCAGTCGGAATGAAACACAAGTCCTGGCGTACGCGGACAATATTACGGAAGTAACCAACATGACATGGAAAGACTTTACTAAAAGGAACAGAGGACCGTCCGTAGCTCTGAGGTTAGGCGCAAGTCTGAGATCTGCGGGTTCGAATCCAGCCTGGAGCGTTGACTTTTTCATTAAGTGGCGGTCCCACAAAATGAAAAACTTGACTCCCCACCATGGTTAGAATAGATTGGTCACCTGCAGATAACTAGGTGAGCATCACCTTCGCTGTGGATTGCCTAAAGAAAAAAAAGAGGAGCAGAGGAAATCGGCTTGCTAGTAAATGAAAAAACAAAATACATGATTCTTTCCTTCGGAAGTTTGTCGGGGGGTGCGGTCAGCAAAGAACAACATAAATAAATATGGTTTTGTTTATTTATGTTGTTCTTTGCTGACCGCACCCCCCCGACAAACTTCTCGAAGCATTAATCTACACCTCATTAAAAATATATGATTGTAAACCGAAAAATCCACACTAAGGACATGGTCTGCATGGACGGCAAATCGTATATTCGCAAAAATAGACAGTTTCAAATACCTCGGCTCCACAATAAATGATAAAGGGACTAATATAGATCAGCGTACAAGAAGCGCCAGTAGAGTCTTTCCTCTCTGTCCATGTTTGCTTTCGATATTCCATCCCTACTTTGTAGAGGTTCATCTGATAGCAGAGCTGTTCAAGTTGATAGCTTTAGATACTAAATAGTAGTTAATGAAATAAATAGTTGTTAACTATTTTTGTTTTTTGTTTTTTACCGCAATCCTGACCGTCTTACTCATATTTGAAATAAATAATAGGTTCCTTAATGCTAGTGACCAATAAAAATACAAGCATCTAAATTTTATTTGTGATTTAGTCATTTAGTCATGATTAATCAGTCGACCCTCAAGGTTTCAATATTGTCTGCTTAGGTAACCCTTCGTCGATTAGAAAATTAAAAAAACTGAATATGTACATGGATGCTAGAGGGTAATGAAGTCAAGGTTATGATTGATGATAAGTGGTTATTAGATTGATATAATGTTCCATTGAAATATGGGACTAATTCCATCGTTATTGACAAATGGAATCAGCCTGAATAAGTATTACCTTCGTAACCATAGGATCACAATCACCATATTTAGTATACATTATCAAGCCAGAGAATGTCGTCACGAACTTGATGATTACTATTCCGATGCACATGATTAAAGCCACCCTAAAAAAGATATATCAGTGATATGATAAAAAATTAAGTTTACGTTATAGCATAAGTGTGTAACATTTTAGACTTTATAAGGTACTATTTTGCGTTTGTTTTGCTGCTCTAATATAAGGATTAGTCGAAAGATTTTTATTCTTCAGTTTGGATCCAAATCTTGGAAATATTGTTCATTTCCTTAGTAAAAGTGGAAGTAAAGTAACGGTTTTACAAGTAATTAATGTTTTGTTTGTAACAATTGATTGACAAAATTTATTTTCGTTTTAGTATTTTGTATTTGTATAAAAGTATATATGAATGTATAATAAGTATATAAATATATAAATTTAATCGTAAGTAAAAAATTGTATAGTTCTACCTTATAAACAGTTTCAGCCTCCACAAAAGCCCCAGTAATTAAAAGTGTTACAAACACATATTTCAATTAATATTTATCATTTCTGTATGGTGTTTTGGCAGCGACCGATAGATGCTGCCTATAATTGGACCATAATGCCTGTACTTTATATATGTACTAAACTGAATAAATTAACAAAATAAAAATTAACACTGTAGAGGGAAAGAATAGAAGTCATTGTTTTCGAATTGACGTATTAGGAAAGAATACTAATTTGTAAGTAGTTACGCTAGGCTAAGTTTTGTTTGAAGAACAGGGTACGTCACGGCCAACTTTATCAGTACATATCTTGAGTTGTCTTTAAAAGTACACATTGAAATTGCTATAGATTCATGCTACAGCTTAATACTTAAATTATACATTTTTTTATGAATGTGTGAAGTCATACCATTTCACATCACGATAAGTAGGAACTGAAATGTATCTCTGAACGGTGCCAGGATGGGTTGCCAATACCTTGAGCCAGTTTGGTATAGATCCGATACAAGTTGTCCAGAAGGTGTTTCTCTGGAATGGATCAGGGTTCATACTAGAAAGAAAAATAAACCGTTCAAACCGAACTTACAGAAAACAAAAATACCAATTAATTTCTTTAAAAGAATATTTTTCACCAATAGTGAATGTAATGTAACAGGTATAAAAGGAATGTGCAATCCGGGGACAATTGACTTTCTTAAATAATTTTGCATTTTGTTAAATAATTGTGTTTCCACAATAATTTAAGCGATAATGACAACCCCTTTAACACAGGTATACCAAAAGCAACTTTTTGAAATTTGATTTAATAATTTTGACTGTTCTTTATGTTTTTAGCGGATGAAACTGAAAATGAATTTCTTTTTTCCCCATTACATATAATTTTTTTTCAAAAGTAATATATAAAGGTCAATAGTTGTATGTTGATATATTATGCGCAGCCACACGTCAGCTGATTTTGATGATGCTTTTTAATAAATTTTCAGGATTTTCTCGGGAAGGTTATAAGCTATTCCAATTTCTCCGGTAAAAAAAAATCCAATTTCTACGTTAATACAACCGTCTGCTCTTTTAATCTACATTAAGAAGATTTAGATTTAATACTCTTATAAGTGCGAAATATTGGTTTCAAATTAAGGAAATCTTTTCAAACATTCTATTTTATACCTCCGGTTCTAATTTGTTTAATTAGATTCTGATTTGTGCCCCCTGGTGCAGTTTTTAGAGCCCAACTATAGTGTAGATTGTTTGAGTCGTATTGAAGTTATTTCTATTATTTTTTTTTACCATATATTTATATAAGACAATTGAATCAGTTATTAATCCACATTGTAAATAACTAAATATATTAATTGATATTACACATTCAATTGTATTCAATTAATCTATCTACATCCATAAATCTAGCAGTTGCAAAGCATTGCTCCCTCTGCTTGTTCTTGATACATAATGCCAGTAGCACGAAAATCTATCATTGCACCTAGATTAGTTACTTAACTTATCTACTTCAAATTTCTATGGTATCTAAAGAGTGTTGAAATATACAAAATGAAACAAATCAGACAAGATTAGATCAATTTGAATTTAAGATATAAGGTCATTTATTTATTAATGTATTTATTTTAAAATATTTTATGCCCTTCAAATATAGCAAATGTATCTTCTTATTTTGTTAGCCCGACAGGCTCATAAAGCAGCTCCTTTTATTATTTTTTTTCAACTAGTACTTTCCATTTGTCTCTCTTGTTTACATCCATTAAATATAGAAAGTGTATACTTTTTCTATTCTTCAGAATAAGAGAATAATTGTCTTACCAACGATGCTACAATATTGGACTGTTGGTAAACTGGGGTTTCGTGCCTGTCTAGGAAAATGTTCAAATAAATTCAATCTCTCCGGCAAGCAAGAAAATTTTAATTTTCATAGATCTGTTTATAAAGGATTTTGTAGGGCATTGAATCAAAATATAAACAGTCTTATATTTTAATTTTTTTTACCTATATTATTTTTTCCAGTTTTATTTTTAATTTTGTATATCAAATTAAAATTCACCCTGTATTGACTATTATATATATATATTGTCTACTGTCTATTGACTATTGTCCCATTATATATGAGTATAATTTGGCATATTTTAACCAAAAAAAAAAAAAAAATGAAGTCACTTGGTGAGTACGTTAGGAGTTAAGAAAACTTATATTGATTTCTATACTGCGAAACTGGCATTATATGTCATGAATTAGCAAAAAAAATTCTCTAATTTTCGGATTCACCAGACCAAACAATCAAGTCAAAGTTTTGTTAGGGTGCGTTTGTAATAGGCGATAACATAACTTCGTTTTCCTTTAACAACTGTTTTCTCAGAACATTTAATATTAAACAAAGAGAAACATGCAGACCATTCTATACTTACTCGAAAAGCTCTATCCTCTATCATAAAATTCTGAACATTTAATATTAGACAAATAGAAACATGCAGACCATTCTATACTTACTTGAAAAGCTCTAGCCTCTCTCTCCTATCACTAACTTCGATTATTTTCGACAATCCTCCAACACTTATCGTGCCCAAAATCAACACTGTAATTATGGAGGCAATTGTGAAAAGGCTTTGGAGAGCATCCGACCACACGACAGCCTTAAGTCCACCCTAAATTTTAAATAGGAATTATATTAATAACCTATATTTTATATTAGATATATATTTACATAATGACATTTCAACAGATAGATATAATATCACTTACGATAGAGGTGTAAAAAATGCACACTGCACATATTATTGAAGATAACAAATGAACTGACATTCCTGTAACTGTTTATTAAAAAAATTATTAACACCAGTTATAATACAATAAAGGGCTAAACATTATTATACAATGGTTTATTATTGCTATAAAGTTTTTATATTGATAAAATTAATCCTTTTGTATATCAAGTACAAAGTATTTTTTTTTAAGGCTTTGGTATGATGATTCAAAGCCCTTGATATTTACCTCTACCTTCGTCAAGGCCGAAATATGGGAATTTTGACAAGAAATGGATGGAATGAGAGTTGATTATGATGGATTATGAGGTGTGACTTAGGTGCCAAATCTCAATAAAAATAGTTTCGAAGAAATGCTGTAGATGGTGGATTGTGAAAGTTTTTGTATTCTAAAAGTAAATCTCTCATTTTAAAGAGGTGTTAATTTTTTTCTTAGTCTATTATTAATGTTTATTTTTTGAAATAATAAAAAAATCAAAGTATCCCTGCTTTTCTTGAATAGTGGCACATGTGAGAAAATATTTGTATTTTATTTAGAATTGGACGTATTCCAAAGTTAGCACCGTAAACTTGTTTTATTTTCTTTATTGAAGTCGTCCTACAGACCTTCCTAAAGCTATTTGAGTTGTTCTAAATTAGCTCCAGTTTATGGTATAGTCTCTCTAAATTATCTCCAGTTTATGGTATAGTCTCTCTAAATTAGCTCCAGTTTATGGTATAGTCTCTCTAAATTAGCTCCAGTTTATGGTACAGTCTCTCTAAATTAGCTCCAGTTTATGGTACAGTCTCTCTAAAAAAAAATTATTGTCAGTTGTGCCACTATTCCATAAAAGCAGCAGTATGATTACAAAATTTTTTTTCAGCGTTTTTGATGGTATAAAATTTGGAAAAAATCGTCGTGGGCATCTGAAGCATGTGTTTTCCATTCCAACTTCTGCATACCGCACCCAACCTTCAGTTCAAAGATAGTTTTGACTCGAGTTTGAAGCAGTCCAGTTGCGTATTTACCTTCAATAATTAATAATAAGTCATATTATGATAAGAATTAGGAATCTGAAAGTTCGGAGCTGATCAAGAATCTACATACCTCTCTTCAAGAAAAATTGTCAAAATATGAATCCAAAATATGAGAGCAAGGGATAATTCGAAAATCTGGAAAATTGAGATTTTGAAAACCTACTTCAAACTCAAAAAATTGTGATTTTAAATTACAAAAAGAGGACCTGTCACATGTTCCCCAGTACAAATAGACAACAAACCGTTTCCGCAGACCATTTCAGTAACATATCTAGGATTGACATTCGAGAGAAGGATGACATGGAGCCTCATGTTAAGCTTATGTTAAATAGGTGACTAAATCTCCTTTTCTTTACATTTCACAAAGGATCCGCACTAATATTGAGGCAGCGACTCCATACTTAAAGAAACCCATTTGGGTACATTTTTCGAGAATCTATGGAACAGCCAAAAAAAAAACAACACACATAAACAAGCTATAAATGTTTTAACGAAAAAAACACATAAACAAACTATAAAGTTTGCAACGAAAAAACTACGTCCGACTGCACTATCTCCACGGTATATTAGTGAAAGAGCACTAAACAAAATTGTTCAAGACCATATTGAAATATCATACAAGATATTTTATGAAAAGCTCCACACCACATCTGTTCACAAGATATAGCTGCAACGAATACTCCCAACAACACTTACCGAAGACTAATAAGGAGCTGGATAAGGGATCTCCTAAGAAAACTAATTAATCGATTAAATGGGTTTAGAAAACTTAGTGAGGAGGAGGTACCAATGAGTCACTCATTCTATTGTTATAATTTATCAATATATCACATTAATTGGTTCTCATTAACTATATATATATGCATTTCATCACACTTTATATTGTATATATTTGGCTATGACTTTATATTGTAGATAGTTGGGATATCGTTTACATTTATGTATTTTACATTACAATTGACAATATATATGCCGTATTATATGTATAATTAATTTAAAGTATCGTACCTTGGTTAAAGGCTAAGGATGGCACATAGATGACTACAGGAATATATAGTAACTGCAATGGAAGAATAAGTTATGAGTGAAGATAGTTCATTTAAAAATATTTATAGAAAAGTTCTATGTATATCTTACCAAAGAGAAAGTAAATATGAACGAAGCGAGTAGCCTCACGCTGCGGTTGAATCTTTTCTCCAAGTACTATTAGAAGAAGACAATTAATATTTATCACATTTTATAAAGATTATAAAATGTCTATAATAGTTGAGATTAACTTACTTCGAAGAGAGAGTTATATTGGAGATGATACACGACTGGAAGATAGAAGTAGTTGAGCAAAAAGTAGCCGATGACTACTGCAAAGGTAATTCCTACCAGCTGGGTTCCGTAATAAAACGTTTCCGCCGGAATACCCAATAGGCTGATTCCGGATATAAAACTGAAAACATAACAAATAAAACTCTTTATTTTAGAGATAAAAGTAGCGCTAATCCGAAGTTATCGAGGTCAGGCCCATTTCGGATTATGCGAAATAATTTTTAAAATAAACATTAATTACATGATAACGTGAGATTACATAAATATTATTATTACTTGTGATAACATAGTTTATTTTACAAGGTGTACCATACATAACCAAACCTTGGGAAGAAATGGGTGATAAGAAGGAGACCAGTATCTTTGATTAATTTAAAATGACAAGTATTTAAATATGTTTACTAAAAAGATGAAGTTTTTAATAAAAATGCAATATAACTGCATAATTGGTCATTAAATTTACAATTATCAATTATCTCGAAAAGGAGCTTTATATTGCTAGAACCTTCTATCACATGAAGTAATTGGAGCATATTCAAACTTGCTTTTTTCCGAAAGGATTAAAACGTTTAATACTTCAAAATTTACTTTTTTTTATTTTATTTTTTCATAAGGTACCTATCAAGCTTGTTTTTAGTTCGTTGCAAAATAGGCTGGATTTTTGGTTAGATCTTTTCAAATTTTGGGTTGATTTCTTCTTCAATTTTATCACTTGTGATTAGTTTTTTTTGTCTTCAACTGTACTTCTTCTTTTTTCTCATCTACCTTTATTTTGAATTTTTTTAAGGTAGAATAACAAAAATAACAATTGACATTGTAATAAACATAAATTGTTAATTACCTCAAAAATATATAATGTAAACATAGAAACAAACTCGAAACAAGTAATTCATAAATTTGCTTAAACAAAAATTATGAAAAGTTCCTACTTTTTTTAAAATGTTTAACTTTTTTTTTAAGTTTTAAAATATAAATAAAATAATAATTTAGCCAGTACGTTGTTTATTTCTTTAGCTTACTCAAAGTTATTCAAAAACTAATCTGGGGGAAAATTATCTCATACAATGTCATTGATCCCCCTACTTATATCACATACGTCATAAATAAAACATCACACAATCGTCATTATATGTGAATACGTCATATATAAAAACTGTGTAGACGTAAATTTACTCTATTATGACAAGACACACATATAGTTCACTAAACAAACAAATATTGTATCCATTGAAACAATTTTGTTAATTTAATTCAAAACTAATTCGTACCTTTCGTATTTCTTGTCCTTGATTTAATCCATTTGTTCTGTCTTTCTAATCTTATTCCCAGCTTATTGTATATTTATATTAAAACATTTTACTGAGTTTCTATAATTCCTTATTTATGTAGATTTTAATAAAAAAATTTCCGATATTGTTTTTTAAAATGAAAATGTTATCAGTGATGACTTACCTTGCTATGAGGGACATAGCTACTGGTAATACTGACATTGACCTTCCTCCGAGCATATACTCGTCAACAGTGACCTCTTTCTTTGGTTTACATCCGTAATAAACGCCTATAAGTGCGGATGAGGCGAGCATTCCAAAGAATACACAGTATTCAGCCCAGTTGAATAACTTCAAACTGGAGACTAGTTTGTCTTCAGAACTTTCCATCTACAAATGAAAATTGAAGGTTATGTACATGGACACAGATAGGTGTCTTCAGGAGAGGAGCCTGTCCCCCAAGACATACTAAGAAGTTAAAAAAAACAATTGAAAACTTGTAATAATTTTGTCAAAATAATAATGGTTCTGACTGAACTCTGATTACAATTGGATACTGTTTTTAAACTTATACCTGATGTAATATTCCAAGAGGAAGAGGGAAGAGTTGGCCTTCTAAGGCATCTGCTTGACTCATAATAATAATTAGTTAGTATACCACTGGTTATTACCGACAATGAGACATAATATTTATGTGTATGAAAAGTTAATTTTTTTAAATGAAAAAATTAATTAAGGATTCCCAGATTCTGGTTTGGACAGATAATCGTAAGCAAACTAAATGCCAAGGTTTATAAAATTAGCTGATATTTAGGGATTTCGAATCTGTGGAAAGATGGAAAAGTCAAAGTATATTATAATTGGTAAGACTAAAGCTAATAAAAAAATTATTTAATTTTAACTGTAATGGGCGCTGAGTATCATTTGCTTTATAAAAACGGGACTATAATGTTAGCTACATAATTGATGTAAAAATTATTGCATTGATTCAGAAAGTGAAAAAGACTCCAGTTGAACTTTTTAGTTTGAACTCTAAATCGACGGACATAATATGCATATGATATGTCAAATTGTAAGCAGGATGAAAACATGCTTAATTTAGTAAGCAAGTGTTCCGTGTTAAACTTATTTAGGGAAAAGTATTTATTTGAATCTATATTAATTGGAAAACTGAAATCGATATTTCAAATTGTAAATGTTGGAATAAGTTATTTTCGTACATAAAATGTGCTTTTAAATATAAAAAAATTTTATTATAACTAAATGAAAAGGACGATTAGGGATCGATAAGCCATAGAAAATCTCTTTGGCAAAGGATACATAACCATGTCAGTATCGAATATGTGTTTAATATAATATGAAATATGCAAATAAAGACACTTTTTCTATTTTATTTTCTACTAAGATTTTTCAAAACCGTAGGCTACGTTTTTAAATTCTATTTAATAAATGGTTTTATTTAATACGGCTGTTATAACAACTGTTAAAAAATATCTCATTTCGAATAAACTTTATATTGCTATTGTTAAACGGGTTTTAAATTTATTTCTAAAGCAAATGTTTGTGTTTAGGCCTAATATTTTTAAGCGTTCTGCTATAGTTTTCTATCTTTTTATTTTTCTCTACCATAAATTTTTTCACCCCACAGAAACTGGTCTCAAGGATAATAGTAAAATTTAATTTATGTCGTTAAAACGAACTATTAATTTTTATTTCAAAAGGGTATTAATCACACTTTAATTTTTATTTGCTTGAAATAAGAATTTCAATCAAATTGTTTTATTTCATATTTTTTCCAAACAGTTTTCTTTAAATTTTTTTCTGTCAAATCTAAGAATACTAATTTTTGAAATTGTTTCGCCAAAATAAATGACTAAAGAAGTTTTAATACAAAAAATAATCACTGTTAACAATGTTTATTTTACCTAGATTACAATACATTTGTTACAAAAAAAAAAAAAAAAATGGAAAGCTTTTAGAGGAATTTTTTAAATGGAAGTAATTTAAGAGTCATAAAAAACACTCAGTATAGAATGAATAAAAAAAATGCTTCTATACACTCAGTTAAGTCAATTTAATTTAATTAATAATATTTTCAGTAAACTATTTCGTTTAATTAAATTTAATAAACGCATAAAATTCTTGTAAATATAAAACCAGATTAATGAAATTTCATCTAAATGTACAATGAATTAAAATTCAATTATTGTTATAATGATTTTGTAATAGTTGTAAAAATATCCACAATTAAATTTATCAAAAACTATTTTCTTTGAACTGTGTATAAAAAATAAAATTGGAAGGCCCGACTTTAAGCACTTGAGACTTATTAAAATTCTGGAAGTTTATATTTTAACCACCGTCCAGTAAAATTGAAGTCACCCCTCGTCTTCAGCTATGCACATTTAATTCGTTCAACAAATTTCAATTTCTAATAAGAATTACATGAAGTTCGTTATAACATCTCAAAAATTAGAATTTAATCTAACCAATATCATATTATCTGTTTAAGATAATTAAAATTAAACAGGAATTCTGTAAGGCCAATATTTATTTAAGCGCGGTTTCAAAAATATTTTAAAAAAAATTATTATAGCAATTATATCTAAATTTTAAAAATGATCCAGTAACGGTAGTTATGGTATAATTTATTTAAAAAGTTTAATAAAAATTTCGGATCCTGATTATCTGGTATTAATGGATTACTTACATTTGCAGTTGAAGTGGAAGCTGTGACTAGCTTTTAGTTATGCACCGAGTGTTATTAGTACTACTGGGCGGTCTCTACATATAAAAGGAATCACTGTTTGTACTAGGCCGTGTACACAGTCTATAATAAATCACTCTCTTCCCTGAAACCAAAAGATAAAATTATTAGGAATTAATTTTTACTAATGTCAGAAGTTTCACCCGTCAGCTTAATTTCTCTTAACAAATAGATATACTACTTACTTTTATCAAGAAAATAAAGTTCTAATGGCTGTCTAAATTTTTGTATGCATTTTGATCTCTCCTTATTATAAAATGAAGTATTTCTAGTCACCCGCTGGAGATATTTCATTTTAGGTGCTGTGACTTTATTCCAGTGCCAAACGTTTACTACCATTAAAAACGGTAGATAGGTAGATGGCATCGAAGATGTGCAGTTTGACATTTCATCTCCCTTTTCCTACGACAGTTTTACTGAGCTAAACACCTTTATCCTTTTTTTATATCAAACTTGCAAGATATGTGTATGTATCGGCTGTTTCTAGTATTCCTTCCTTGCAGCAAATTATCACTTCTTCTTCCTCTGGGCTAATATGCATTACCTTGGTTTTTATTTCCAGCTTAGCTTCCCACTCAATAACAGCTTGCTTTAAATTTCCGTTTAAAACAAAAACAACATCGTCGGTGAAAACCAAAAATTATCCTTGCATTATCCTCATGTTCCACCTTCCCACAACTGTTCGTGTTGTCTTCTGTTTGCATAGTTTTGAAATCTCATACATAACAAAGATAAAAAGGAGTGGACTAAGGCTTTCACCTTGTTTAACTCCTCTACTCATGTCAAAGGTCCAAGATTTTTTTCCGTTTATCCTAATCATACCTTTTTTGGTTCATGTTATACTCTCAGTTTAATGGGTTCATTTTTTGACTCTGATGAAAACTACTTTTCTTTTCTGGAAACCGGATTAAAAGCCGTCTTAATAAATAAATGCGTTTTTCTTCATCTAGCATACTTTCAACAATATCACGTTTTATTCCCACAATAGAGCAGTAAAGATTATATAATATTTGAGGGAGAAATATAGACTTATAGTTTCCATATTCCCATGAACTTCTTCCGTGTGGATCGGTATGATGATATCACATTCCCATTAGGTAATTAACTAAAATTAACACCTTATAGAGCTTTCAGTAGATCCGTGCCTCCAGACATCCTAAGTTCCTTTAATCATTTTTCTAGCTTCTATCAAACTTGTAGACTTTCTTTTTCGCCACTTTAACGACTATTTTAACTTCCTTTATTCTTCTGAACTAGAGCTTCCAGTTGGTTGCACTCTTAACCCTACAATATTGTGTTTAGTCTGTCTTGTTCCTTGCAACCACAGCTTTCACTAGGTAACTCCACTACTTAGTCCTTTTACTTTTGTTGGAGGCCACTTTCACTACGCCAACATTCACAGTTATCTCGAGAAAATCTTGTTCAAAGTCGATAAGCCATTGATTATTTCCGTCCCCAGGGGATGACTTCTCTCTCAAAATGGTTGTGTCCAGAACATCCTCTGTTGGAGCATACTTGAATGAAAGTGACCTTTCATATTTTTTGTTTTAAACCTAGAAGAGATGAGTTCCCATTCTTCTACTTTCGCAAACAGGCTTTCTGTCATGGATGTGTACTGAACTCAGACCTCCTTGGCAGACCTGAAGTCAGTTGGCACTCCTGATAATATCAGCAAGTTTAGCCGCTGTCCTCCGTGGCTTTGTTCCTTAGTTTGCAGATTCCCTTTATCTCTATCCTGTACATATCCATCTCCTCTACTATTTAAAATTCTTTGTCAGTTATAGATTATCTATTATCTGGGTTTAAGGTTCTTTCGAGTGCCGCATCGTAACTTCTTAAATCTTAGAATCTCGCTGAGAATCAGGATCTTTGTCCTGAACGTCTCCATCTCTTCCATAAATTAATTTTCTCTGTCAGTTATAGGCATTCCAAGATTCTGGTCTAAGATTCTTTCAAGTGCAACGTCGTTGCCTCGTAACACTAATGTACCTGTACCTACCTGGGTATGATCAGTCATATCCGAGGGCATCTTTTACTTTGAAGTACTTTGAGTACTTTGAATGATTATTCCTTAGTTAAGTAGGAGAAACCTCGAAACAACTGCTCCCCTGAATATTTATGTCACCTTAGGAGAAAGGGTGAACAGGCAATGCCCTTTGGCAATAGGTTGACCCCAAAATGCAAGAAAATGGGCCGATTCCTGTTAAAAGACTGGACAATGGGGTTGCCACTTTCCTACGTCCTTAAGTAAAAGCTCAAGATGAATGGTAGAGAAAGGAACATCTTAAAGGAATATAGAGTAAATGTAACCAACAAATTAAAATCATTTGGCACTGTTTTAATAATATATTTATTTATTTAGCCTTATGTAACACACCAAATTTTTTTTTTTTGTCAGAACATTACACAAGGAGTCTCGTAGATCTAGGTGATAGACTTAAAATGTTTTTAAGTAGATTGCTTTTGTTAAAGTCCAAATTCCAGCCAAGTAAACTTGATATTTTCTTTAAAGATATATGTTTTGCTATGTTAAAACCGTTTGACGGGGGCTATGACAACAAAACTTTGCACTATTTATTTGCTTCGAATTCCTTACAACAAAGACATATTCTACTTCTTTTTACGAGCCAAGTTTATCTATTTATATTTTGTATGTATTGTTTGGTGCAAATTACTAAAATGGTTAAACATTCAATTATATATTTGTTCTTTGTCCCATTCTTTCTCTAATCTAATTATTGATTACCAGAACAATTTCGGTATCCGAACTAGGATTGGTACTGATTGGACCGTATAATCGACGCGTTGCTGTTTATACCAGTAGAGTTTTCATCCATACTGTACCAGCTATTCCCTTTTGTTTTTTAACGATAAATCTATTGATCTTCTCTTTTTAATAATAATACATAGTAAATGTACCAATTCGTTATTCCAGACAGTTTAAAAACAAAAAAAAAGAAAAGAAATATATATATTTTGTGATATTAAATTATTGTTAACTTATTTTCAGATTTGAATTTTTTCATTTCGATATACTTTCAAAAATTCAATAACAAAAATATAACGAGTTGTACCAACATAGGACTATTTAAAATTTTTCCAAATGTATTTTAAAAGATATACTAATTGCGAAAAGTGTGGCAAGATATTATGCAGAAGAAAATATTATACATAAAAAATTCCTAAGTAATTTTTTTTTATCAATGGATCGAGTTCTTAGCAATGGTTTATATTCTTAGAAATAAGAAAATGCAGAGAGGTTCCTCATACCTCATGTGATGTCCTCATACCTCATGTGATGTCCTCAACCTCATGTGATGTCCTCATACATCATGTGATTTTTGCATGTTTGAGGCAAAGTAATTAGTAAGAATCGGCACCCCTGGCCTTAAATCATTGGATGAAGTCATATCGCCCTATTTACATTTTGCTACAAGCTTATTGCATAACGTTGTTGTCTCTTCTTAGCTACTATTGAGGTCTATTTAAACAGAAAAAAGAATGATATATTTCGAAGTATAATAAACCCATCTGAATGTCTGCACATCTTTTATGCCCCACGTTTCGGGCTGTTGCCCATAAGTATAAAAAAAAAACTGAAAGACATGCAGTATTGCAAAAAAAATTTTTTTTAATTGAAACCTGTGGTAGAGTTTTTCTAGAAAAGTAGCTGGAGATTTTTTTAGGCGTTTTATCGGGTGATTATAAGGATTATCGATTAGTACTGTCAACATCGCGAGGTAATCTTAAGTAAATCTTTGAAGTAATACAAACAGCACGAAAATATAAAATTTTAAATGTGAGATTGACCAATTCTCTGTGATGAATCAATGGTATTGCTAATTTTTCCCATTGCAAATAATAATCAAAAGGCTGTTTAAATGCAGATAAGGTATTGGCATTGTAAATAGCATTACTATTCCTTGACAATTTTTTCAGTATATTCCATGATTGGTTTAGTTATAAGTTATTTGAATATTTTATAATCTGTTGGAAAGTGTGACATAATTAATACAATCCCAATTATTATTACAATCCGCTTTCGTCCTTTGTGGGAATCAGGATTAATATAGATTTTTTTCCATAGTTCGGAATTTTTTATTTTTTTCATTTTCCCAGTTTATTTTTATACATACAGAGGAGTGGATTTGTTGTACTTATGCCGCTCTTTCTCAAAACATATGTGCATTATAGTTAAAAACTAACCGTAGATAATTTTTACAGTTTATATTTATATAATTAATTGGACTGAATACTAAAATTATCAAATTCATTTGAATCTGAAAACGAAATTTTGCTCAAATTTAGCCTTTATCCAAAAATTGTCGGCTTGTGCGAAAATCAGCCAAAGGGATTAACTACTACCCGAACCCCCGTACAATAGAAAAAAAAAGTTCCATAAGGTCCTTAGACCGTCTCTGATGAGAGAATTCAGGCGTAAACCTTAGCAACCTACTTACTGCATCTGTGCCGAATCGAATCGGCCCGGTCGACTTTTATTTCTTGGCAGTCCCGCGGAATGGACCCTCTCATATGGTTAGAATAGAGTGGTAAGCTGTAGATGACTCTCCTCGCCTCGTATGTCAAAAATACCAGGCCGGGATAAAAAAATAGTTTCAAGAATCCTCATACTTCTCCTTCCTCTTGGGAGATATTTCATACCTCCCAAAACCTACGACAGCCTTGCGATCTAACCTATTGCCCAGTAAAAATAGTTTAGAATTTGGCTGCACCTAGAAGTAAGTGTAAATTAATTTCTGTCAATGGATTCTTATTTGAAATTGTTTAAAAACACGATGATAAAACGCCATTCCCTTGTGGCCTGTAGCCCTAATATGCCATATTTTTCAAAATGTTTTTTTTGATAATAACTCCTAAAATATGGTGGTTAGCTGATATATGAATATAATGCATTTATGAGCTTCAATTTGAGCTCTAATAGAGTTTTTTATGTTCAATAATTCACAAAATACAGATTTTTACTAATTAATATTTTTCCAAAACAACAAGAAATCAACATTTCCTTAATTTATTTGGGCAAATATCCTGGGAACTGCAAATTAATTCCTATCAATAGATTCTTATAAAGCGAAAAATTTGAGCAAATAATTTTTATTTTTTTAATACTAGGAAAATTCGTATCTAAGACTTCTCAGAGTGCGAAATCAAGATGCGACTTGATTTTCGTAGTAATCAAACAATTTTTTAAAAAATCTCCTTTTAAAAATCCATTGACAGAAATTAATTTGCAGTTCCCATGATATTTGCCAAAATAAATTCTCAAATTGTTTTTTCTCGTTGTTTAGAAAAAAATTGATGTTTAAAAAGAAAAAGCCTTATCTTGTGAATTTTAAACATAAATTGGCCTTTTTATAATGAAATAAAGTAGAAATACGTTTTTCGCACCCCAAAAAACTCTTTCATAGGAATTATTGCATTGATAAAAAAAAAAAATCGCTTTCGATTTGTTTTTGAAAATCACAAACATTGCCTCTACCCTCTAAAAGCACGAAATAATAAAAATTGGAACCCCATAAACGAATTAGAACCGGATATAACTAAACGTTTTTGAAATTTTTCTTTATATTGAAACAGATTTTTTTTTTCCAAATAAAGGCACAAAATCTAAAAGATATTGACATGGCTCGAAAGAATGGGTATTCAGATTTTCAATTGTAATGCTAATTTCGTTGTATTTGGTTAACACACGGAATTTAGAATTTATTTCGTGAACGCGGGACATCGTTAGAAAAAAAATATCCTTCAGAAACAAAGCCCAAAAATGTATGGTTTTTGATTTATATGAAAATTCGTATTTAAGGGTTCCAAAAACCGAATTTGACTATTTTCTCTTAAAAAAATTATTTTGGTCTGCAATACTGAAAGCGACTTTTGACTTTAATACACTCTTAAATTCATTTAATAGATCGATAATCTTTTGTTCTTATTCTATAAAAAAATAAAATAAATCAATTGGTATATAATAATCAGTAAATACATACAAGGGTGGTAAGCTATAATATAATTTTTCGACCTAGTATCATAAAAATAAATGTCTTTGAAATCGGTGATTCCACGTGGTAGCCTGTCCTTATTAGTGATTTTGAGTCATCTTCTCAAGTCCATGCTTCAAGATGACGGTAAACGAAGATGCAGCTGTCTCAACCATTACCACCGTGTAACCAATGATATTTACTATCGTAGTACACAATCAAATATCCGCACGTGCCAGACAGCAAACTAACGCATGTTTGTTTGTTGTTTGTTTCATTTGTTTTTATTAATTTTATTCATTCAACAAGTTGAGCTATCACTTATTTACTATCAGCGAGCAAATAAGCTCTGTCATACTGTCTCACTATCACACTTTAATAGTACAAATACTCCGAAGATTCGTCACCTGGAAAAGGGTCTTTATCTAAAACTTGTAATTTCTCCAAAATTATATGGGTATATTTGTTCTTTTTATTATTATTTTCTAGTAATTATTTCAAAAGAGGACGAAATATGGCACCTCGGCTATCCGTACTCGCATAGCCCTATATAATTAAGTTGTTTTTCATCCAGACGCTCTCCTCTTGAATGAAATTATTTCTGATGTCTTGCAGTAATGGACTATTTTCCAAACGTGCCGACGTCATTTCTTCGAGCTGGCAAAGCTTGCAGAGTGAGCTCTCAAAGTCATAAATTTTATACAAATCTCCTGGAAGAAAATCATGGCGAGATTGCATTCTAAAACAGGCTACACTTTGCCTTCTTGGCAGATTTTGTGGGAAATTCGAACTGCCTTATTGGTGACAGTGCTAACTTTTAATTTCCTCTGTACTTATGCTGTTTATATCCAGTATAGTTTATATCCAATGTATTGCAGAGAGAAGTATTGAGAAGGATACGGGGAGGAGTCTGGAAGTTGGAGAAGAAGAAGGAATGATGAGCTGATGGATCTGTTCCGGGGAACCTAGCATCGTGGCTTTAGTCAAAAGAGCAAGAATAAGATGGTTAGGAGACGTTGAGAGGATGCCTGATGAGGGGATACCCAAAAAGATGGTTTATGGCAAACCAGACGGAAAATGGAAAAGAGGATTGGATGGATCGTAATATATAAACCGTCATTTAATTGAGTTGGTTCTTCTTTTTTTTTTTCAAATATAACAGGAAATGTTTTAAGGTATGATACATGTTTTCTAATAAAAAATCCTTTAGAAAAAACTCTCATAACATAACACCCGACGCTGATGGGTTTTTGTGTATATCTTTTTTGATAAAGCTTTCAGCTTCTTCGGCTATTGGGTCAGTGGTATAACGTTGTCGTAACTCCATCGATTTCTTCTGCTTGATGAGGAACGACCTCAGCTGAGGTATGACAAGTTCAGGCTCCAACTCCGAGATATCCTGGCAGCCCGTTGCGAAGCTAACGATACAAGCCACCGTAAAGGATACCACAATACCGATGAGGCTGTTGTACAGGAAGGAGACCCGATAGATTGCTGGCACAGAATCTGAGAAGAAGACCCTAGTTCCTTCTCCAGGGTGACCGAACCAAGTGGAACTGGAAACAAATATTATTTAATACAATTGTATGTATAAAGCCCTAAAATACTGCTATATTTAATTGTGAACCTCATTAGAAGCATTCCTAGAAGTCATTCAATTCAGGGGAGATATAAATTCATCAATATTTAATTCATTTTATTTTTTTGTTTTTGTAATTACAGATCTACTCTAATTTTTTTTTTTACTTGACAAAAATATATTACAATACTCACTTTAATCCCAACAGTATAGAAGAATTAACTGGACAGTTTTCGATAGAGGTAACTTTTTTCCCTAATTTGATATCCCCACTTTGTGAGTAAATGTAAGTGCCCATCGTAAGTGAACAAGTTGTTAGCAAGCCTGCAATCGTACCTGCTGTCACACCCTGGAAACATTCAATTAAGTTATTAAATTAATTTAATGAAATATAATGAGAATAGCTTAATCATTAAGAAGGAAGATACATGAGACGTTGGCCCAGGGACGTAGCTGGAACAACATTTCAACTGAATTTTCCAACTTGTCATATATCTAGGGAATATTTCCCGAAATTTGCCCTTTTCATAAACATCTTTGGCAAACTTACCTCTTTAATTAGCTTCTGCCAGATCTCAAATTCCACAGTATTTTGGAGTTTAATGTACTAGGGAAATCCAAACTAGAAATATTTTATTCTAATAGATCCAGTCAGAATTGAAACAAAGGGGATTTTTCAGAATACAAAAATTATTGTTTGTGTTATTAGTTAAAAATTAGTGACAGTAAAGTGACATAATTAAATAAATAATTTAATTATTTAGATGAGTTCATATTCAGAATTTGTAACGCGTTTATTTATCACCGAGTATGGGGGTATACAAAAACACTTATTTTAAAAATATAATTTGGATATCAAAGAAACTCAAATTAACAATACAAACAGTAAAAAGAAAACTAAATCAACAATCATATTAAAAATTCTGCTTAAATAACAAGAAAACAAACATGCCTAGTTTATTATAAATAAAAAATAACTTTTACCCATTTTTATTTCATTGTTCTTTTTTGGAAAATATTTCTGTAAGAGATAAAAGAATTTTGGGAAAATGAACTTTTTGTATCCAAAATAACTACCCTCTCCTAAAATCCTTCAATCTTAATCGTTGATTTAATTACTCCATTAAAACTAAATAATTAGATTTTAATAATTTATTGCAAAATTTACCTTTGTATTTCCCCATGGAATAAACATACCGAAGCTGAATATGAATAGAAGTACTCCACCAGTGATACCCTGCAAACTGTTGACAATCTGAAAATTAATTATTTTAGTTTTCTTATTAAAATATCGATATTAACAAATGTCAACTGCATGAATGTTGTGTACATGGTGTGTATACACCAATGACACATATTAAATATCTCCAAAACATTATAACATTACTTTTTCCAATTTTCAAAAAATATTCAACCTTATTTCAAAAACAGGAGTAAGATGTATGAGTACAAAGAACACAAGAGAACAAAGAATCAATATTTCGACAAAATAATATCAGAATATTGTTGCTATTATTCGACATCGATATTAAGAACAATGTAAAATATTGAAAAATATATTGTTACTAAGTAAGATGTAGGAGAGATATCTTAATTTAATAACTTCTGAACAACATTATTACAAATTATTTCACATTTTAAAAATATTAACAAATATCATTATAGAAAAAACACTACCATCATTGTTATTGACAGGTTCACAACACAGATTTAGCTGTTTTCTTAAATACTTGATAGTGCATAAAGAACTAGAGAGAGAAATGGTGTATTTAACCAGCAATGGTTTCCCAAATATATTGAGTTACTATAATACACAGCATACTAATCAGTCTTAATAGTTATATAAAATTATTACATGTTATGATTAACATATTAACTAAGTTTTCTGAGAAGTTTCATGAGAAAGTCATAAGCGGAACAGTTGGTGAAGCTACGGTGACAAGTGAAAGCAGGTGGAGATGTATCAAGGTAGGATTGGCCCAGACTGCTAAAGAAGTGTTTGGAGAAAAAACAAGACATCCTCGTAATTATTGGTTCGACGAATAATGTGTACAAGCAATCCAGAAGCGTAATGAAAAAAAATTAATGTAGATTAGTCAAAAGACACGGCTCAGTTAGAAGGAGTACAAAGATGCTAGGATGCACACGAAGAGATTAGTTAGAAGCAAGAAGAGGTAAGCATTAAGGAAGCAGATTGATGGAATTGAAAATTCAAGAAGTAGAAATGAGTCTCGCAAGTTCTACAAAATGGTGAATAACATCAAGTGTGGACCGATCAGGAGCGCCAGCCTAATCAAAGACGACCATGGCTACACACTAATGCTAGACGAAGAAGTACAAGAAAGGTGGCGCCAATATTTCAAGGGCTATTGAGCCCGAGAGAAGTAGAGCATTGTCTGGAAAACCTGGTATAATCACCAGAGGGTATTAATGATGAAGATTAGGAAGCCAACCATCCGATGAAGAGGACATCGAAGACATCTTTTCTAAACTCAAAAAATAATAAATCACTCAGTAATGATGGAATCCCAGCAGAATTGTTTAAAGCAGGGCATCACGAATTCGCTAGCCAACTACAGGACCTGATAGCTCAGATATAGGTAGAGGAGACCTTACTCAAGGAGTGGAATGAGGCTGTAGTAGTGCCTATATACAAGAAGAAAGGAGATTTAACGATATGCAGCAGCTATCGAGAGATTAGTTTGCTTAACACAGCATATCAATTTTTTTCAATATCTCTGTACAATAGGCTCCTTCCGTATGTTGAACAGAAACTGGGTAACTATCAAGGTGGGTTCCGGCCCAATAGGTCTACTATTGATCAAATATTCGCCCTGAGGCAAACCTCTGAGAAGATAAAGGAATATCAGCAAACAACTTGAATTCTGTTCATTGATTTTCGGGCTGCCTACGATACAATCGTAAGGAGTGAGCTCATGGTGGCTATGCATGAACTGGGGCTTCCTAGTAAACTCACCCAATTAGTAAAATGCACAATGGTGAGCACAACCTGCGGATAACCAGAGCCTTTTAAAGTGGAATGTGGCCTAAGACAGGGTGACCCAATTGTTCCTCTCCTGTTTAATATCGTTCTACAAGCTATCATAAATAGAGAAGGAATAAATCAGAAAGGAACAGTATTCACAAAGATGACCCAAGTTCTAGCCTATGCAAACGACGTCGTCATCATCGGTAGACCCCTGCAGAGCATTAGGACTGCTTTCGAAGCGATGGATGTCGCAGCAGAAAGGATGGGCCTGCACATTAATGGGGAAAACTAATATTATGCTGCTGGGTAAGAAGCCTCTGAACTAGAGGCAGAGTCGCTTTGTAATGGGCTCCTATAATTCGAAGTTATAGTTCGAACTCTATTATCAATGAGAACCAGGATGAAGAAGTAGAAGAAATTAAAAGCAGAATTGCTGCCGGAAATAGAGACTATTTCTCCATTGTAAGGCTAATCAAAAGCAAACTTGTTAGCCGTACCACCAAATTCACCCTGTACAAAACGTTGATAAGGCCAGTCGTCACATAAGGTGGAGAAACGTGGACTCTGAGCAATAAAAGCATTGACCTGGTAGACAGGTTTAAAGAGTAATTCTGAGGAAATCTTAGGGCCCGTATGCGAGAATGGTTATAGGCGAAGAAGGAAAAATGGAGAACTTATTGGGCTCTACAAGGAATGAACCATCTCCTCGTACATAAGGTTAAAGAGGCTTAAATGGCTTGGCCATGTAATGAGAATTAGCGAGGAAAGAGTGGCTCATCAACTGTACAGTGACGTTCCGGATGGTGTGCGTTAACGTGGTAGGCCGAAGAGCCGATGGAGGGATGCTGTGAGGTGGGATCTGCGACAACTGAGGACCCCAGTTACCCTTACAGAAGAAAGAGAAAGATGGTTGAGCAGGCCAAGGACAGCTTCTTTGTGCCAGTAAAAGAAGAAGAAGAATTAGCAATATTATTAAAAACTTTAGCAAAATATTATTAATGTTACAAAATAAATATTACTAATTGTAGAAATGTTGCTTTGAAGATAAGGAGGATGTTTGGTGGTTTGGTGATCCTCAAATACGTCAATAATTTGAAATTAATATTTTAGTTGTATTAAAAATACTGCATTTAAATAATACAAAATATGAATAATTCAAACAGTAATACCTGCATTATTGTTCCAAATTTCTCTACTACATAAATTAATAAAACCGATACGGCTCCAAGAAACACCACAATTAATTTTAACATGAAGTTGGTCTGCTTGTGAGTTAACCTCCTGGAAAAGAATGGTCTCACGAAATCTTCGAACACTGTTCCTGCCACGGTGTTCAGTCCTGACGACATTGTACTGGACAAAAAACAACGACAAGATTTTAAAATAAAGAATTT
Source organism: Halyomorpha halys (assembly GCF_000696795.3). Taxonomy (NCBI): domain Eukaryota; kingdom Metazoa; phylum Arthropoda; class Insecta; order Hemiptera; family Pentatomidae; genus Halyomorpha; species Halyomorpha halys. Next base: position 1,878,853 of record NW_027111449.1, read on the forward strand.
TCTTTCTTATAATGCAGAGTTAGAGTAGCAATGTATTTTTTTTTAAATTTAGAACAGCCGTTTTCATGGTACAGACTTCTTATAATCGCTTCTGTCCTCTTTTGTCCCTTAAGTTCCCTCTAACAACATCCTAATATTCTCTTCATAATACGGAAATCACATTAGTAAGTTTAATTTTAGGATCATTGCTTTTGTTTAACAGTTTAACGAGTTGAAATGAACATACTTTTATTGAAATCTGTCCTTTGATTTAGTCCAAAGTTGGAAATAAATTTGACTTTTTTTTTTTTTTTTTTTAATAATTTATTTATTGATATTTAAAACTGTATACACATATATA
>NW_027111449.1:1880158-1882358 GCF_000696795.3 Halyomorpha halys
GTAGGAATTTACGGATCTTGTATAGCAGTCCTGGGTGCCAGACTCGATCAAAAGAAATTTGACTTTAAAATGGAAATTCGAAAATGTTTTTTTTTTACTCTAACCATGAATTAGATTAAAGAGAGGTGTGGACATTTAATTTTTGAGGGATTTTGTTAATGCGGACAGGGCAAACACAGTCCCTAATTATCAAAAGTATCTTAAGTTTTAGTGTAGTAGGATTAGATTGACAAAATTATTGTTGGTTATCGTTAGGACTTTAAAATATAATTATTAGATTTTGAAAATGTATCAGAGGAATGGTATAACAGTTAAGGTACCTTAAGCCTGTACTGACAACGCCGGAGAGAAAAATCCCTGCAAGACCTGGGTACTCCCCTGCCACATCCATGACAAAGTACGGCAGCAACTGTCCCTGTTTTTTGATGTGCTGTAACATATTACACAAGAGTCAAAAACAGAAACCAATAACAACGAGAAAATCTCAAAACCTTGAAAAATCCCTCACATTAGATATTATCGGGTCGCAACCATGGTACCTGGCGTAGATGAGAAGACCCATCCAAGTGCTGAACGTCTTGAACAGGACGATCCCGATACACATACAGATAGTGACTCTGCAATAGTTAAACCATTAATATTGATTAATAATGATGTTTGAAATAAATCTGAGTTATTGAACCCACATCCTTGCATCCCGGAAGGTCGGCAGCGAAATGTATCTCTGAATGGCTCCTGGGTGAGTTGCGCAAAAATTCGTCTGGATGGGCAGTAGTCCAAAAGTCACCGTCCAGAAAGTGTACATCTTGTAGGGATCTGGGTCCATACTATCAACCAAAAATACTAAAATCAACAATAATCTTTGTTTAATTACGAGAGATTTAATCATCATTAATGGAAAAAAAAGGCATTTTTCAATACTCTGATAATTATTACACATGGGGTAGATTTATCTATTAGGCCACTAGGGTCTGGGGGAAAAAAATATTATTTTATTTAGCAAAAAAAATATTTATTATAAGTTAAGAAAAGATTATTTTTTTTTATCTCCTTTATTTTTTCTAATATAAATTTTATTGAGTTTAAAAAATAAAAATAAAAATTGTTCTATCTCACGCCGTTTTTCAATTTTAGCCACTTTTTCGATATTGCTCGATTTAACTAATTTTCTTAACCTTAGTATCCTCCTCCTTTTTTAAAATAAAGGTTTCAAAGGTGACATAAGTCCTCCCTAAATCGGGGTGTAGGAGGCCCAAGAATGCTTCCCTTCTATATAATTTTTCGTAATACGGATATTGTGGCATGTTGTACATGCTTTAGTCTAATGGATATTATTTACCATTAACGAAAACGTTATATAATATATGTATGCATCAAACCCCAAATCCCTGCTGTATGGGTTATGCAACGGGTGTAACATGCACTCTCACTCCTCTCCAATGACCTTCATTACTGTGCAAAGGTATGTTATATTCAGGGAAAATACGACAAAAAAAGTTTGTTACAAGGAGTTGTGATAACCATGAGAATGTTTATATCTCTTTGACGTCTGGGTACACAAATAGACATTTTTATATTTCTATATTTGATAAACTGTCTCATATTTAGAATTTGTTTTTTAAAACGTCATAATAATACTCTTATCAGTATTTAGGTAACGATAAGTATCATTGAAATAAACACTAGGTAATATTTGATCAGAAGGTAACTTAGGAATGTAATTCCTACGGGGAATTAATAATAAACTACCGTACTATATAAAAGATTTTTTTCTAGTAAAATTTATGCAAATTATTACAAAATAGTTAATCATTTTAATTAATTATTTATTATATCAGGTAAAAAACAGTAAAATGGTGTTCTGAAAATTCTCTCTCTCTCTCTCTCTCTCGATATATATATATATATATATTATTTTAGTCTTTGCTATAGTAATTCCTAAGTAATTTATGTTTTGATGGATTTATTAATTCTGAGAATCTAATAATAGAAAAAATATTGAATATTTAGCTTTTTTTTTGCCTTGAATTGCTGAGCTGAATAGTTAAATTATTATATATCTGCAAGTTATAGCTATAAGCTTTAAATGGGTTGCGTAAAAGCGTCGAAATCTGATCCCAAAATTGTTATAAGTTTTCAAATTTTATTAAAAGTTTTTCTAATATTCTTAACAAAAATATTTCATAGATAGGTATAAATA
>NW_027111449.1:1883893-1893743 GCF_000696795.3 Halyomorpha halys
ATATATAGTCTATATATATATAGACAAATTGATTTAAGGATACTATTGATTAAAATTAGTTATAAATATGGTAAAGCGGTAGGTGTAAAAAAGTAGAACAAATAAGTGAAGTAGGTAAGGTATAGTTGAGGTACAGTAATATGTAAAAGGTCCAAAAATATTATAAACACTATTACCAAAAATTGATAAAGATAAACAATAAACATAGGGATAATCACCTGTCTTCATCTAAATAAATAGTATGTATACTACTTTAATCAATGTATTCAGGTATCAATCTATTTATTTCTATGTGTAATATTTTATACATATGCCTCCACAGTTATCGCATATATTTACCTATTGTCATATTAGATTGTAGGAGTCTTGATGTTAACCTTTTCTCTCAGTTGTTCTTTGTAATACAATCAGACAGGTGATTACCCCTATGCTTATTGTTTATCTGTATCGATTTTCGTAATATCTTCCTTTTACATATTACTACACCTCACATATACTATACCTACTTCACATATTTATTCTACCTGCAATCAATTTGTCTAGATATATATTTAGAACTTCTATCAAACCTGGTTATATTTATTAATAGCTATTAGTAACTTGTTTCAAGTCTACCTACATGTATACTCCCTTATATTGCTGTTATTATCTCTTTTTATATACTTTATAAACATAACAATTGTTTTGAAATGTTTTTATTTTAATGTTCTGTTAATTCTAAAATGTCGATATTATTAATAAAGATAAACAATAAACATAGGGGTAAGCCTTCCTCAAGTTTACAAATCGCTTCTTTGCTTTAATAGTAGCAATAAAAAAATTAAAATCTGTACCATTACAACCCATGAAGGGTTTGTAAGGAGGTACTGTTAATAGACCAAAGGTTGTTCAAGGAGATGATTTGGTCAGAATCACGCTCCACCGCCTAATTTTTACCCAATTTATGAGGGTAAGTGGACCTCAGGAGGGCTCCAGACCACACAGGGTTGACTTACGGCTATAGTGTAACAGGAAATAATTTTCTGCCCTTCCGGATTCGTACCCGGGTCCTTGGAGCACCAGCATACTGCCTTACCACAGTGTCACGGCGCTCTCTTGAATAGTAGCATACTTGACAAAAAAAATAGTTTTTTCTTTTATATTTAACGTATTCGATAGATGGTACCTAGAGTTAATTTGTAACTACTCCACCAGTTTTGGGACAATCTGTAGAGAACTCTAGAAAAAGCTCTAGTATACGGTACTATCTTTAGAATACGTCTATAAAGTCAACACTTTTCTTTTAGTCAAATGTGTCACAATGTATGCGAAGCAGCTATATGTAAAATTTCATTTAACTCAAAATGAACAAAAATCAATTGGCCTTACGTGGGTATTAATACTCCAATAATCCATAATAAGTACAAAAAATGGACTATTCTGAACATTTTCAACTATGAGATCACAGCTACATAAGCCAGAAATGCGGTAGATATAAATATAACCGCATGACAAATCATCGACAAACAACAAATAAAATTAGAAAAAAATTAAACAACAAACGAACAAAAACAAATAAACACACCGCGTCTCATTACCATTCTCACGAAACGGGAATCACCAGTCTTTCTGGGCAACCTTTTTGATATCAGTCGTATTAAAGCATTTTTAGCTTCACTTTTTTGATTTGTTGATGGAGATTCTTTTATAAAGGAGTAATTTCTTGGGGATAACAGTACATGGTCCGCAAACAAAAAACTGTCTTTTGAGGAATACATTATAATTATATTTTTTTATTAATCAATTCTATTAACTCATTCAACCAAAAATATATATATGCAGAGTTGATTAACCCCCCCCCATTTTTATTTTTTTTTTCGAGAGAGTTTTGAGAATTTGGACAAACTGTATCTTTGTTAAGGGGAATGCAGTTTTTAGGTAGTAAAGTCGACTTTGTGACCTAAAACTTTCACTTACCCATCAACTTAAGTCCCCAGGTTTTGTGTAGATTGATCAACTCCTTTTGAAGTTATCGCTATTCTTGTGATTTTCAAGACCAGAGAGGACTAAAAAAATGAACAAGAATTTTGACTTATATAATATTTAATTCTTTATAAATATTTATACTTATAAAGAATATTTACGGCTGTTAGAAATAGCCAGAATATTCCAGAAAATGGAAATTCAGAATTCAATTTCCCGTATCATAATCTGAGCGTTGTCGGCCAGTGGTCATTTGACGATTTGCCCGTTAGTATCCTCAGATGTTTGTCATGATGAGGACATGAATGTCTCGACTATAATAATGGATTCTTATGGGAACTTAAACTTTCAGATAACTTAGTTTTTTCTCGTCTTGGATTGCTTGCGGTTTTCGGCCGTCAGGAAAAATGAAATAAAACCGTTTATAATTAGATTTTCTTCCTTCCTTCATACTGGAAAATATCTTTCTTTAAAAAAGTCAAATTTATCGCTCCAAAATTTTAAGAACATTATGCATAATTATAGCAGTTATTATTTATTACAATTATTTGCTAGAAAACTAATTTCTATTAAATTAATATTTTTTCATTTCTGAGGGGAAGAGGAGGAGCCAGCTGTCCCCTCAAGGTACACCTTTGTTACATAGCCGACTTCGCAACAAGAAAAAACTTTATTCACAATAACTAATGTAAGATCTTACATGTTTTGGTTCTAAATTATAATAAATTAAAAAATAAATAAATGAGGAGGTGTAAGTCGAGTCATTTATTTCTTTTTGTTCCCATTGCTAAAATACAGGGAATACCTTGAACAAATAAATACATAAATACGCTATTATATTTTTTTTTTTATTTCATTCAATTATAAATTAATAGATTTTAATAATACTCCTACCTTGATTAAATGCAAGAGCAGGGACATATATCACCACAGGTATATAGAGTAACTGAAATCAATAAGAACAAAAACAATATATATGTATTGAGAAATCAAAACTATTTTATATCACAATTACAATTGTGTTATTCAGATAAATTTACCAACGAAAAGGCGAAAATTCCTGACGCTAAGGTTCTAACACTTCTGTGAAATCTTCTTTCAAGATACTAAGCATAGAAATATACAATGCTGTTTAATGATATTAAATACACCATAATGAACATAAAAAAAAACTTGTATACCTCATATAAAGAATTAAATTTCAGGTTGTAAAACACAGGAAGATAAAAAACGTTTAGAAGAATGAAACCAATTAGAATGGAAAAGTTAACAGCATACAACTGGGTTCCATAAAAGTACATTTCTGCCGGAAATCCAATAAGAGTAATTCCAGAGACAAAACTGAAACAAATAATTATATATGCATATTCTTATATTAAAATTTGTAAACTTTGAAAAAAAATCTGGGGATCCTCGATAAATGTCATCATGCGTATACAACTAACATTCAAACTAGAAGTTAACATTTCTGATTATCTGAGTGTCACTATATTACTTACACTATCTTATATATTAAATTATTGTTAGTTTTCCCGTAATCAAATTTTGTTTTCCCCTCTCTTTGCTTAGTTGAGCTGGAAATTAAAATATTTTAACAATAAAGAAAAACGGAAATAACGTAAATATCAGCATGGCTAAAGAATATTTTTATTTCTCTTTGAAAAAAATAAATGGACAATGTAAATCTTCTCCAACTATTTCAGGATCAATAATTTAATTTTTAAAAGTTTATTATATATACTAATTTATTATATATTGGTGCCCTTTTCTGCTTTCCATTTGACTGGACCACATTACTTATTCTGACTTACACTCACTTCGAAATGGCAGCAAAACAAAAAAAAAAAAAAATAAACATCAAAATCAAAATTTTACTTAATTAGTTAATCTTTATTTCATATAAAGTAAATATTAAAATTCATGGAATTAAGTCTTAAAAAACAGAAGAAAACAAAAACTGGGTTTTTTTTTTATACTTCCGAATAAAATTTGAGGTGGCAAAGATGAAATTCGTCATAAACACTCTAAAAAATATACAAATAAACAAATTTTCTGAACTTCTCGGAAAAATTCCATCAAGATCCTTGATTCTCATTTGACCGGATTCTGTTTTATTAAGAATGTATCTTCCTAAACGATACTCGAAATGAAAAAAATATATAGGGCACGGGCTGATTTATTCTTGTTTAATTTAATATAGTTTGATATTTAAAAAAAAAAAATACATAGTTTTCACGTATAGTTTAAACCGAAAAATGATTTTTTTTTTTAATTTTTTATATTTCCGGAAAATAAAAAATGAAGAATAAAACCTCAAATTTTTGTTCTGTGCCATCAAAAATATGGAAATGGAACTTCACAACTTTCTTGAAACTATTGTTCCCTCACCTTCCTCACTGCCAATACTTTAGCTATTAGTTTTCTTCCAACAAAAAGGACTTATTCAAGAAGAAAAAATACAATATTTGACATATATTATAAAATTATTATGAATGAGCCGCAATGATATCCTTTAAGAACCTCTCGACACTTATGACTTTGAGGTTTGTCGACCCTTGGAGTATACCAAAAAATCAAATTCCAAGTTTTACATGCTTTCAAAAAATTGGGAGATTGTATTTTTTTAAATATATTCTTGTAAATAATTTAAAGATTTATGTGAAAATAATGAATGAATTACCTTACAACGAGGGACATAGCTACTGGTATTATGGGCATTTTACGACCGCCTAGCATGTAGTCGTCCACAGTTTGTTCCTTCTTCTTCGGTTTGCAGCCATAGTACACTCCGATGGCCAATGAAGCGATTATCATGGTGAAGAAAACCGTATGCTCTATCCAACTGAACTTCTTCGAAGTCACACTGAATTGTCTAAAGACTGTTTCGTTCGAAATCATCTGTTGGCAAACACAATGTTACAATTACTGAGGATACTAACATTTATGCAAAGTATAAATATTTTCTACAATGTGTAAACATTGTTTAATTATTTTGTAAGTAATGTTTGTAAACCATTTGCTGCAGGTAGTCTGCGACGTTCTCCTTAAGATCAGCACATGGCAATATTCACAGAAGCTCAAATATTATATGGAACTAATGGAATTTTACTAGATTATGATTAGATTTCAAAATATAATTGATCCTACCGTAATATTTATAAAAAAGAACTAATGCCTTCATGATCATAAAAGATAAATCTGAAGGTTTTAGTACCAATGTTTTTATTATGTGTTGTCTGGAAGTACAATGTGTACAATAATAAACCAATTAAATGAATATTATTCCTGTCTTATAGAATAGTTTATTCCTATTGAATCCACCGTTTATCGTTTCTTAAATTTTCCATTCTTATTCGATATTCGAGCTACTTTTATAGTGAAGTAGCTACTCATCTATTCTATAAATACGAAAATATATATTAAATCAACCAAAAAAACATGGAAACATGATATAACAGGAATGAATTGTATTTAGAGCTGCAGAAACTTGCCCAAATTCTCTCACGCACAACATAACTAATGAGGGGCCTGATTCCCGTCCCTTAAAAAAATAGTTTTAAAGTTATATTATATACTCTATATTTTAAAGTTTTATATTATATACTCTATATTTTAAAGTTTTATATTATATACTCTATATTTTAAAGTTTTATATTATATACTCTATATTTTAATGTTTTATATTATATACTCTACATTTTTCATCATAAACAAAATGAGATATGTTTCATAATAAAATTAGTTGTTATTTTACATTTTGAAATGCCTCACCTCTGATTTGAACCAAAAAAGAAATCGCCATAAACTGGAGAAACAGATTAATAATGTTACTAACTGTGAGTATAATTATAATTTTGAAACGGTATGATTTCACTGACAGTAAAATAAAATGGATTTTGCGTGAATTTAACTCGCATCAATTTCAGTGCTAACAGGCAACTGTATGCCAAATATTTCGTGAGAATTACTTTTTCGAAAACCAAAATTTCTGTTTCTCTAAATAACGAGAAATCAAAATTTAGTGAATTTATTCCAATTTTATAATTGACAAATATCTTGAAAACTGCTACTCCTTTTTTTTTATTTTATTCTATAATAATTTTATTGCATTCAATTGTGCGAATAGACATCAGTACGTCTAGTAGTTCCCAACGTATATAACACAAATAAATTCACAAAATATTGATTTTGTTTTTTGAGAAACAAATAGTCAATCAGCATTAAAATTGAAACTAGCTAAATGCACTATAAATTATAATAATAACCCTCGTTGAAGAAGTAGTATTAGAAAAATATATTCTCAAAATGTTGATTCTTATTATTTGGGGAAACATTTTGGTATTTGGAACACTACTTCAAGCACAATTAGACGAACAGATGTCCAATAGCACTTAAATGCTAGTGAAATCCTCCACAAAGTAGTTCCTATTGATTATCTTCGAATGAGTAGCACGTTCCTTCATATCTGCCTAAATACATTTAAAAAGTGTTGATTTCTTATTATATAGACAGCTTTTGGTATGTTCAAAACTGTATCTCAGACACCATTAGACTTATAGATTTCTATTAGCATTCAATTTGAAGCTTATTGAATGGATCATAAAGTAGTCTGAGATGATTATCTTCGTAGGACTTCCAGTATCTAAGGTATTCACCAAAATAAAAAAAAAACGCGTCAATTTCTTGCTATATGGAAAAAAATATTGTATTTTGGAAAACTGTGACTTGGGTACTGACAGACATGCAGAGCCCTGTTTCATAATGAAAGCTAATAGTATTGGTTCAAAATGCAAGTATAGAAACAACGTGTTAATTACACTAATACTTATTTGTTTTTATATTAGGGAGGACTATTAGTGATATCACAGGAGTAAAAAAAGTACTAAAGTACAAGCTACTACTGTACAAGTCAGTGTAATTGTATTAAGTTAAATCGACAAGACTAACAGTATTAGTTTGTACTTTATTATGAAACAGGGCCCTGGACTGTCTACTAGCACTGAAGTCGAAGCGAGCATAATACATTATAAAAGTATATATAATGATTATGGAGTTCACTTATTGTCATTCGCCAAAATCTGTTCATAAAAAGTAGATTTTTCGTAATTTTAGTTTATGAGAAGATATATATCCAGAAATATTGAACTAAAAGGTCTCTATTAGGGCTCAGATTTTAGCTAATTTTCCCTACTTAAAAAAAAAAACAAAAATGAGAGTTTATAATGGAAGGAGTGATATCTGGTTCGGGCTAGATCGGTTACATAGGGAACATTAAGGGCGAAAAATCGTAATTTCATGTGGACGGAATTTTTTATTCCGATGGCTTCATGGAGGCAGGCGTATAAGTTTTAGCTGACCTTCAAGAGTATAATTGATTGAAATAAATTAGACGCGTATAAACAAGTAACATTTTTTTGCACAGGCTCGCAGCGGGGAAGAGCATATTGGTTTGGATGAGACGAAAAAGGAAACCCAGCACTCCCTCTCAATAGATAATATAGTACAAAATATTTATTAAATAAAACATAATAAAAACATTCTTTCATTTAATTTTAATACCTTTACCTCATTCGAATTTCATCTACTAACCCTGAAATAAAAAACAAACAAACAAATCTCAGAACCTTAGAAGTTCCACTTCTAACTCGTGAGATTCTCACCCACATTTTAAAACAGGTTTTCTTGTTCTTTGTATTTAAATAGAAATTATTACCTTGACCTTGATTATTCCTAATAAAAGAATTTACTAACTAATTGATAGTTGATTGGTTTTTTTTTTCTCGAGGTTTAATCAATTTTTTCAATTTCATTTGATTTTTATAGGTTTTAATTTATTTATTAGTCAAATATCGAAGTTTGTAATGCATACAGAATTGTTTTAATTTTAATTTATTTTTTTTATTCTATTTTTTAAGCCTCCCTAAATAAAACTTCTGAATCTGGCTCTGCTGACAATTGCTAGTTGAAGTTATTAGTTTAAATTAACTTAGATTAAATTTTTATTTTTGTTATCTGAAATAGGCGCCAATTGTTGCAGACTAAAACTGACAGTTATAATCTTAGTGTTGTGATAGTCGTTCATAATCAGGGTTCTGATAACATTGCAATAAATTCCAGATTTATTTCTTCGACAGTAAACTTTATGAACTACTAATCTTCATCAACAGTAATCTCCTAGTTAGCAATGTGCGACCTAAAGAAGGCGTACATTTTACAAACAAACATCGTTGAAAGTAATTTTTATGTCGAAGCTATTAATAGGTTATTAAATTGGGAGTCCCCAGGCATTTGTTTTTTATTTTTATGCTGAAATAAGTAGAGTAATAAGAAAAAAGATAAATGATGAAAGAAAGAAAATATACTGCATAATGTGAAATATTTAAGTTGAGATAAGCTGAGATGATATTTTTATCTTTCAATGTACGTAGAAATGTTTACGTCTTTTGCTCATATGTTTGGAATAACTAATATGCGTAATCAACGTCACGGGGATCTTTGATAATGTCATGCTTATAATTTATTAAAGATGGTCTCTGTTTTGCAATGAAGTGTCCTCCACAATGAACTTTGCAGATATAGCTAGTACGTTTCGCATTCTCCTTGAGGATTTGTCTGAATCAATAATTCGGAGTGGTTGTGTCTGTAGCTAAATCTACTCAGCTTTGCGGATTGAATAAAAGATATTTCAGTCTATAAACGGAAATGAGGGTTGTGATGAATCGATTTCGTCCGGCAATTGTTATTTACGTACATTGAGTTAACGAGTTTGTTCGAACTTGTCTCTTGCCTCCTGAGCTCCACCAAAAATATAGTAAATTCCATTTTTAAAGAATTTAGTTACAGTCCCTGCAACTATCCAAATTGATGGCCAAATTCTTGCGTGATGTGGAAAAGTACATGCATTATTTTATAAAATATTTTTAATTGCAAAGACTAGTGTTGAACAAGGTGGTCTTTAAATCAGAGTAATAAGCGAATTTATAATTTCCCTGGGGGCAACCTTTAATTTTAATCCATGTTATGCAGTTACTGTAATTTTTTAGCTTAATTTCAGAAATTGCTACCATCACAATAAGTGTGGATTTCTTCATTTGCCAAAATTTCACTTCTCCTTCGTGCCCGTTTTAAACACTACACTCCGCTTCAAGTTGAGTTTGTTGCATACTTAACTTACGAGAGATAATATTTATTATTTTTAAAATGCTAAAAGTAAGTATTTAGTTCATAGCTAAAATATTGAACTCACCCACCCAAAGTCAAAGATAAAATGGTTTTTACAATTGATGGAAAAATTGTTCATTGTAACTATTGCTCAAAAAATATTTCAAACGAGCGACGTATCAATACAAATAAGCTCTAATGTTATTTTTCTTTCTGTTACGCATCTAACTTGTGCAGGGATTGTTTTAAGATATTACTACGATTACACAATCACTCTAAAATTTAATTTTCTTACCGGAGGAATAGAATAACTGTAAGAACGCATATTGATTAGTAATTCGATTCGAATAGAGTTCTTTAACTATTTCAGCTATTCAATTTCTATGTTGTGATCTTGTATTTTTTTTTTTTTTTTTTTTTTTTTATTTGGATCTAAAACAAAAACTTTCGTATTTTAAATATTATAATTGTTATATAGTATGTTTCTTGTTTATTTACTTTACATTCAGGTATTATACGATTCGTTATTTGTTATTATTTGTTTTAATTATTTTTCTATTAATTTGGATTTGATTTATTTGTTATTTTATTATCGTCTTTTTCAATCCAATGATTGTTGTTTTTCTCTTGTGTTACTAATTGTATGCATTTATTATTTTGATATTTTAGTTTATAAAGCGTGCCATATTATGTTTCTACGTTAAGTTTATTACAGGTTTTAATTTTT
>NW_027111449.1:1893793-1902136 GCF_000696795.3 Halyomorpha halys
ATTTACGAAACTAGCAATTAATTTTCAGTTAAATGATCTATGATACAAGGTACTAGATGATTGTCGCGATATATGGTTTATGAAAAAAAAAAAAATGTTATTTACTTTTTAATCAAAATGTTATTTACAACATAATAATCTGCTATTATTATCTTTATCCAGGAAATAGGCATATTAGTATATTTTAGCTGTCTTATTGTATTTTTAAAGATCTTTAACTGTACAATTTATATGTTAACTGCATATTGTTCAGGTTTTATGGCATATTATACAGGTCTTACTGCGTAAAAATCCATGCCTTGAGCATGACAGCTTTTTCTTAAAATTAAGAAAACTTGTATAAGTGAATAATTAAGTCCTATCCGAAGGAAGTTTTATTTACAGCGATTGTAATGTTATAACGTTATACATTTTCTTTATATATATTGGGAAGTGAAAAATCCACACGTGAAGTGAATTGTTGAAGGTAGCATTTATTTATTATATGTTTGTTGTATACTAATTAAATAAATATTACTTATATTTAAAGTGTCTCTTATAACTTTTAGTTATTTATAATTCTTGACTTGCTTTCTTCGGCAACATCGTCATTAAAAAAGAAGGTCTGATATTTTCATTTCTGGAGCAGTACAGATTACTTTTTTTTTCGTACTCTCCAATGGAAAAAATATTGATTAACATATACAAATATAAATACGAGCAAATATACACAATAGATACTCAATCCTTTTTTTACCCTGAGGTATTGTTAGCCATTTCATTTGGTTTTATTTACATTTTAACGCTTTTAATGCTGAAGACAATTATAAATTAAAATGTTGGAGGGTAAATCATTACAGATAATACATCTTATGTATTTTAGCTTAATTCCATAAATGGTCCACATTAAACTAAACTAAATGTTAATAACATCTTTTTTAATTGAAGGCTTCATTGGAAAAACGATGTTTTCATTTTTATTGAAATTGAGATTTCAGCGGCATCTGTCGGCTAGTGACATGAAATAACACACATAGGAACAATAATATTTAGAAACGAAGATATATAGCTTTTATAAGAGGCTATGAGAAAAAACTGGACTACCCTACATTATTTTTTTTTACCACAATGGCATTTCGTTTCGACTGAAAACAGAATTATTTGGGTAGGCCACCTGCTGCAATGGTTCCTAACCGGACCATTGGTGAACTTCATATGTATTTATATTTTTATTTATTATTCATTATATTTATATTATATCGAGGTTATATTATTTACTGAAAATATTTTTTCTAATAAGAGGCAGTAGCTGGAAAAAACGCGTCTGCCCGAAAACCAAGTCCTTAGAAATAAAGTTTCGCAAATGATATATGAATGAATGGAATCCGCTTTCATTTGTTGTAGCTACCAGATTCAAATATTATGATATAGCTCAGAAATTTTGTACAATCATCACGGGAACTGTACTGAAATCATCACGAGGAACTGTACTGAAATCATCACTTTCCTCCAAATTTTTTTATGATTGAATCCACATGGAACGGACACAAGAACACCAGATAAATATCTCAATGTACACCTTTAAGTACCAATGGCAAGAAAAGGTTGTAACCAATACGAATTATGTAACCATACGTAATGGAACCTACCAATTTCATGTTTTTTCTGTTTTAGAGGGATGAGAAAAACAATTGTAATTATTAAAATGGATATGGAGGATTCTAAAAATACAATATACATAAAAAGGACTTTTGACCACGAATGGCATTATTCCAGCTATTACATCATATCATCACCTTAATATTAAATAACACAATCTTTCCACATAAATTCACTTTTTTAAGTAATGTCCTAGAAGGACTGGAAAAATTAAGTTTTAAACATTACTATATGATGTTAGTTTAATTTAATTTCTAGTTAAATGAAGAAACAAAAAATAATCTAACTACAAAATGGGCATTTATGACCATTTGGTTTAACGCCCCACTGCCTTAACGAACAACAACTACCACTTAACTATAAAATATAAGATTAAATATAAGATATGTTAGGATAATTAAGTAAATTGACTACTATACTTTTTTCGTATAACTTAAAGTTTTATTTTCAGACTTTTTTAGTTTTCTAAAAACTTGAAACACGCTACCTTTTAGTTTAAAGCAAACCCTCTATTATTTTTGTGTGCCATCATTTCATTTTTTTTTTTTAGTATTCTTAAATGAAATAATTTTCAGTGGTAAGATTTATGTGAGTTTATTATAATTTTTTTTTTTAGTCAACATCGAATAAGGTACAATGCAGTTATGATTGTACTATTTCTTTTAAATCACAGAGAACATTTTTTTTTTTTACATTTAAAATTTGGAGCTGAGAACTATTGAACTAACAATAAAAATTATTTAAGATATTTAGTAATTAAGAATATACAATTTAAAAATAAAAGGAATAATTAGGAAAAAAATCGAAATTTTTAACATTTATTAAAATTGTAGGAATGATATTTAACTCATCAAAAAATTTTCAACTATTTAGCTTATTTTTTGACAATATAGTTATATAAAATATTTGAATTATCCAATGAATTAAAAATAATGATAATTGTTTATATTTAGTTGATCCAAGTCCCGATTCCAGTACTAGCGCTCTCTGAGATATCTGAAGGTATAAAGATTATAAACGCAGTACATGCTCTTAATTTTTTTTTCATTTAATTCGTTAATTAAAGAACATACTAGTTTACCAGCTGTTAGTTTTTGAAATCAAATTTAAAATAAATCAGAAATTAATTCAACTTAACATTATTATTATTTATTTTCTCAGGAAAGTATTTTAGGTTAATTATCTGTTGGAACGATAAGTACATATGTTAATTATAGTATCATTATTCAAGATAGCGTTTATAAATGCAGTGTTCCATTTTAATCGCAGTTATTATTTTTTTATATCTAATAATGATTTCATTACCTTGATAAAAGCCCCACCACTTTCTACTGCTTTACATAAAATTGGGGTGAGAAACTGATGATACTTCACAACTACCTCTACAGAAGCGAATGGCTCATAAAGAAATATATTACTTTAAATCGTTTATCCTCGACAGTTATCAGTTGATTTAATTGGGATACTTTGATTATATGGATGGTTTATTTTTCTCTAGGTAATAAAACAATTTATATAGGTCGTTTTTTAAAATATATTTTACCGTCAAAAAGAATTAATAAATATCTCTACGGATTAGAGGATAATTAAAGTTATGAGAAATATAATGTAAGTGATATATGGCCATATTTTGTTATATGATGCATTTAAATTTAGCAGAAAATGGCATCACTTTTTTGTTTTTATACTCTCTTAATCTGTAGTATGTGAAATAGACAATTTAGGCGTTTAAAGTATAAATTCGAAAAAAAAAATTGTAAACCTAATATGCGAAATTTAAAATCTGCGAACTTCTGTAATAGATGATAATAACTATACTGTGAGATAAAAAAATAAATAATTGATAAAATTATAAAACCCTCTTTACGCATTACAAGGCCGTGCAATCGGGGTGATGTAATTAATCCTGTATGTACTAAGAATCATCCCTCATAAAATTTGCGTATCTTATAAATTCATACCCATTTATTTTTAGTGTATTCTGTATATTTAAAATGTAATTTAACAATGACAGCTATTATAATTGTGTACAATGTTTTCTATATTAATATTATTTGCAAACAAAATAATTACAATTTCACATTTCTGTTGAAAAAAAAAATGAATTCCTTTAAATATGATTTATATACTAAATCGATTTCATATTTTGAAAAAAAATACCTATTTATGTTTTAAAAACAACAATCAGTTGGGCTTATTGTATTCTAAAACTATCGTTGTAATGTTTTAAGCAAAAATTTGAAAACAAAGGAATAGTTAGTTAAAAATATTAAAGTTGAATTAATTTCCCACCGTGTCTGAGTAATTTTTTTACTGTATCAATAAACATGCTTAAAATAAATAAATTATACTTCATTTTCTAAATAAAAATGATTCCTATTAACGCCTTCATATTGTTTGGAAACTGGCAGCTTTACACTGAATTATCCTAAAAAGTATAACCACCAAAACTGAAGGCGTTCCTACTTTAAGCTCAGATTTTTGAGTTGATTAGCAAGATTTAGTATTGGTTACTACGAAATATAAAATAACGGTCGAGTAGGAGATGTACAGGTGTCATTCAATTTTGTTGTATTACTAGTTTTGGGAATTTTTTACCAAAATGCCAGCTTTGGATCCTATAATATCACCTTAAAGTTAAAGTTACAAAGTCCTGAACCTGAATAAAATAAGGTAAGAATAGTGGTGACAATGTTACAATCACGATTTAAACCATTCACTTATGGAATTTAAAGTAGAATTCATAATATTCTACTCACGCATACAATATGGGGCCGGCCCAGAGTCGGCCATTTAACGGGAAAAGCTGGCCAAAATTATTGATCGTCCTTTATATCTCTTAAATTTTATTTGTGATAAATATAATCCTATTAAACGTAGCTTTAAAAACTTAAATGATTAAAATAATTGAATTGGTAACTTAAAATACGATGTGTGTCATATCAAGTACTAAAAATCTAAATGTATGTAAGAAAACGTATTCTATTATTTATAATTATATATATTATACTTCATACACTATACCGTAAACTGAAGCTAACAATTCTAATAGCTTCAGAAATTTCTGAAGGACCACCTCAGTAAAGAAAGTAACCACTGTCTACGGAAGTGCCTTCAACTTGAAAGATTATTTGGAAATGATTCACTGAGTTAGATCTATTAAAATAAATGTTGTTAATATAATAATAAAAAAATATTTAAGTTTTCAAAATCAGTGTTCAATTAGGGTTAGAGAAAAATATATTTTCACTGAGGACTCTTATTAAAACTTGTTTTAATCTACAGTTACATTATATTTTAAATAACTATATTATGTTTGTATTGTAAATATAATTATTGAGAGTAAAAAAATTAAATTATTGATTCATAATATTTTTTTATTTAAAACATTTTCCCCCTCAATGTGTAGTGAACTACATGAGCTGCATGTGCTTAGTATTAACAAACGGTTTATCACTGTTATCACACTTTATATAAACGACTATAAACATCACTGTAGGTTTAAAAGGAGTTTTAAATCAAAAATTAGCAATAATCAATTTCAATAATTTCATATAAGGTTTACAAAATTTTTTTCTCTCATATTTTACATTAATTTTAATTCATAAAACATTTAAAAATCAAGTTTAGATAAAAACCTGAATTTGATTTATCAGGTCGACTGAGATAATCAATATTTTTTATTCTTAAGTAGAAAGAGATATCTTGTTCTTGTTTATATAGTTCTCTGAGGAGATTAGAAGTAGGAATATGGGGAGGTTCCTACTTTGTTATATTGTATTATCTTGTACGTCAATTCTAAATATCATGGCCAGTAATTCTTCAAATGAAAATGGTAATGGGTTGTTATTATATCTCCACAACTATTCATTTTATGCCCAAAAGGTAAGATTAGTTTTTCCATTTGTTTTTTTAAGCATTGTAAATATTTTTTTTTCTTAAAAGTTTTCTTTTAACTAAGCATTAAGCAATAATTCTTATTTTCAGGCAATGATTGCTTTGTTTGAAAAAAAGCTACCTTTTAAACAGTCTGTAGTTGACATAACATCAGGTGAAAATTATAAACCATGGTTTTTGGACATAAACCCAAGGGGTGAAGTACCAGTTTTGAAAGATGGAGTTAAAATTATTCCTGATTCTAGTCGTATCATTGACTACTTAGAAGACAATTTTAGTAATGGTAAGTTTATCATTGTTTCTTTTTTTTTTTACTTTAAACGGGAGATATGTATAAATAAAGCAGGGAAGAAATTTTGGATTAGGAGAAAGGAAAGATAAGAAATTAAGTAAAGTAAAATAAATCCTTGATAGGAAGAAAAGCACAGTAGCATTATAGTAGATGAACAGATTCTGATGATTTCTCAAATTTTATTATCAAACAATTATGTGTATGTGTACACAAGTATATAATTGACCTTACATTGGCTTTTGCATTTTAAGGTGAGTTACAGACCTTGGTGTTGCTGCACTGTCATCCAATCAATGAGTAAGGAATTGTTATTCTATTGAATCTGAGAAGGATTTTGTACAATTTAAATAGGTTTAAATGCAGCAGGTGTGCAGAACCGAATATAGAGATTGAAAGAGCAGTATTAGAGGGTGTATTTTGGATACTGAATTTTGAACTGATAGAGTTGGAATGCAATGATAAGTCGATGAGATTATAGAATAGGATTTATGGATGAAAGAAGTAAGAAAATATTTGTGGATTTGGTCTTGGAAAACCCCTCTAACTCTGTTTAATATTGGAAATATGAATATCTCTGAAGAAACCAACTATAAATTACAGAAAAAGTTCCATAATAATTTTTCAAGTTTCATAAGCGATCCTATTAATAAATAAACAACCATTGTCAAAGTTAGAGGTGGGGGATGCGAGGAGATGGTGATTGTATTGTATTAGAAAGAAAATGGCAGGATTAGTTGAACTTGGATTTTTGTTGGTTGAAAGATTTTTCTTTTCCCAATTATTTCTCTTTCTGGTGTTGAAACAGCTGTGGTATTATCAAGTCATTTTTGCCAGTGTTATTATATGTTTTATAACTAAATTTTATTTCAAAACTTCACTAACAATACTAAATTTTAGATCTATAATTTTTAGGATTCAGTCTGCATTTGCCTAATTTAGAAAATACTATCATTTTTTATTGGAGAGATTTGTTGGGGGGTGTGGTCAGCAAAGAACAACATAAATAAACAAAACAATATTTATTTATTTTATGCCGACATTTTTGATTCAATTCAATATTTTGTATAATTCCAAATTTTTTTGTATTCTATTCCTTTTCAATTTTATGTTTCTCTAATTGTTGGTGTATCTCTTTTGCTCTATAGTCCTGATGAAGACCTGAAACTCAGGATTTATTAATATATCACTTAGTGTTTCAATAGAAATAGTAATTGACCATGAAAGTACTACAAACATGTCCAAGAAAAATTACTAATTTTTTCAATAAAGTAGCATTATTTAATTTTGGGCTGATTTGATTTTCTTTAATTTTAAATAATAATTTAATTTTTTCTATTGAATATTATGTTCAAGAGAAAATAAATGGCTTAAACTATGTGTTTGTATAAAAACAATTTTATACCATTAGTTTTTATATGATTGACTGTACTATTAATACATAAATGTCTTTTTTTCAGGAGATCATCCACGTCTCATACCTCAAGACCCTGTTCAAAAACAAAAAATGAATAACTTCAGAGAATTAATTGATCGTATAAATGCCAATACTGTTACTATTGGGACATTTTATCATCCCGATTTAGCCCAAAATCAAAAATATCCATTTATTGCTCCAGTCAGAAAAGTCATGAAAGGTATATTTTTGCATTTTTATTTGTTAGTTTACTAAAGTTATTTTCCTTTCTCTGTCTATTTAATTTTATCATAAAGTTATTAAAAAATTCTGCTCTCAAGATGATTTAGACGCTGCACTTTTAAGTTCATACAACAAAAAGCAAAAAATGATTCTATCCTTTTGTGTAAGTCCAAAGGGAATGAGATAGGTTCTCTTTTTTAATAAAATTCTACATGCAGCACATTATGGTGATATAGATTTTGTGCTTGTTGTGACATAGCATGTTAGAATTTTGAATATCCTCAAAACCTTGAAAAATTATTTTTATCAACTTTTGTATAATAAATACTAAATTTTGTTAATAAACACATATGTATGCATTGGATGTGATGTTCCAACAAACTGTTAACTATTATCAGTATATTGGATATAGTAAAAACTGTTTATGATATACTAAATATGATTGTCCTCTGAAGTTGGTTATATCTGATTTATATTCTTTATGCTTATTTTGTTTTCTATCAAATATGAAGTGCATACTGATAAAAATTAAACATCTAATTCACCGTTCTCATAGAGACTGCACTGGTCCACCCTGCTCCAGTCAGGTCTTTTAAATGTATTATCTTTTAATGAGTTGTAAATTGTTGACTGTAGATTAACATGAGCAGATGATAGTCGGGGTTGCAGTCAGTAAAGATACACAAATAAATTAAATTTATTTATTTGTGTTGACGTTCCAACCTGAATTTTAGGACTGTAATAAACAAAACGAGATAACAATCTTAGTTCAGAGACATAAAGAAAATAATAATAATTTCCAAGCTTGTTTATTATTATTTTCTTTCTTTTTTTTTTTTTTTTTTTTTGTTATTGTCAGCCCTGATGAAGGCATGAAATT
>NW_027111449.1:1902211-1944944 GCF_000696795.3 Halyomorpha halys
ATTTATTTGTGTTGACGTTCCAACCTGAATTTTAAGGGTTGAATAAACAATACGAGACAAAAACCTTAATTAACAGACAAAATATTAAGAAAAAAAATAAGAAAATAAATTTTTTTTTTGTCTTTGAATTAAGGTTGTTATCTTGTTTTGTTATTGTCAGCCCTGATGAAGGCATGAAATTCAGGTCAAAACATCAGCACAAATAAATATGTTTCTTTATTTATAATCTTAACACTTTCTTGAGAGTGGTTAATATTGTTTAATTAAATAAAATTTTATCCATTTTAGTCTCAAAACATATTTATTCAATTTATAAGTCCAACGTTTCAGCCCTCCCAGGAATCCTCAGGGACAATCTTAATACAATTTTAGAACTAAATCATTTTAAAACATTTCATGCAGGCTATTCTGCCCAGGTCAATCCAACAAATTATTCTAATTAGTCAATTTTCACTTTTAAATTTTATTGTTTAAGATGTTTAATTTTTATCAGTATGCACTTCATATTTGATAGAAAACAAAATAAGCATAAAGAATATAAATCAGATATAACCAACTTCAGGGGACAATCATATTTAGTACATCATAAACAGTTTTTACTATATCCAATATACTGATAATAGTTAACAGTTTGTTGGAACATCACATCCAATCCATACATATGTGTTTATTAACAAAATTTAGTATTTATTATACAAAAGTTGATATAAATAATTTTTCAAGGTTTTGGGGATATTGAAAATTCTAACATGCTATGTCACTACAAGCACAAAATCTATGTCACCATAACGTGCTGCATGTAGAATTTTTTAAAAAAAGAGAACCTTCTTTCGTTCATTCCCTTTATGTATTTAATTAAACAATAAATATGTTACGTTTATTTGTGTATTAACTACTGATCACACCACCGACACTCTTCTCCTCATATTACCTTTTAAATGTACTAATGGGGAGCAGGCCGGTCCAGTGTCAGGGTATTCTGCTTAAGATTAATAGTTTCGTTAATCTTCATCTGTAATTAAAAAATTAACGATATAATTTGTGTACATATTGTTTATATGCATCATGAATGTTAATCAATATTAATAAAAATATACTTGTTTTACCAAGAAAAACTTTTTTCAGCCGATTTCGACAAAAATGGTGAGAAATTAAGAAAAATTGCCGAGGAAAATCCTAAATATAAGGATATATTATTACAAAAGGCTGAAGCTACGGAGAAAACTAGAGATTTAGTTGCTAATAAAGAATCATTTCTAAAACTTCTGGATCAAGTTGATGAAACCTTGTCTGCTGTAGAGACTGAACTCACTTCTCATACTGGTATTTGTTTATTCATTTCTTTGTTTGTTCTTGTTTGCAGGTGTAAAACCTTATGGTCATCAATACCTGGTTTATTATAATTATAAAGCATTTGAAGATATTTGATCTATATTATGAACAATAATGTATGTACATATAGACAAATACAGAAGTATACATACTTTATTCATTATTTTATTTTTAAAGAAATTTTTGATATCATTAAAATTCTACATTATTTTCTTATTTAATAAATGAAACCATGAAAAGTGGCAGAAGAGAAAACATTTTAGTAGATGTATTAGGTTATTGGAGGACTGTTCCAATTTCTAAACTTGGTTACAATTTAATTGTATCAGTATTTTTATAAGTTAATATTGTATTTTAGGATTAATATGTTTATATAAATAATAATAATTATGAAGTAAAAATGTACTCTTAATGAAAAATTTCCGATTTTCAGATCGTGAAAGCTGGTTGGTTTCGAGGGAATTTACTGTTGCCGATGTTGGATTGACAATGCTTTTAGATAGGCTCAATTTAGTTGGCCTTGCTCATAGGTAAAAACAATAGAATATTAATTTAATTTCAATTTGTTCATGAAACAAAATCACTTTGTGTTGCCTTTCTTGATATTCTGGTCACTTTTCACCCAAACTTGTTTAAAATCATTTGTTGTTGGTAGCGTTCATTAATAACAGTTTCATCAGGTTTTAGCAGCTTAACATAGTTTACACCCTTCTGATCCTTCCTAACACAAAGCATTGTCTTCTATCCATAGCTATTTGTCCTCGCAGTCTGTGTTGATAGTTCTTCTGAAGCTGACCATAATCAGTGGTGTCCTACTCTTTTTCATTCAGTTCATGTGGAATCCATTTTACAATCTTCTGGATATCTCCTATGGTTTGAAAACATATCAAGACAACACAACATGTCACATTAAATTAACTTGCAAGTTGTGTTTGTACCTCATCCTTATCTAATAACGATTTGTGATTTGCTCTCTTCATATTTTTATGTGGTCTTGCATGGTTTTTGTTTCACAAATCAAAAACACCCAATTTAAAAATAATTTTAAATCTTATAAACCCCTTAAAGCATTATGATTTACCTATAGCTTGTTCACCACAAGGTTTGACAAGCGTTCAATGTAATTCTGTAGCAGTTTTCTTCAAAAGGTAATATAAAGTCAATGTCTGAAAATTTGACATGTTAAACACTAATAAGAATAATGCTGTTGTATGAAACTTGTATTGTAGCGAGTTGAAACCTTTATCAGATATCTAGACAAAACTTGAAACTGTTTAATTATGACTACATTGACATTGGCTACTGCCATTGCCATCTTTGTACTAATTTCGAGTTTATATTTACAGACTTGGTGTGTGTGTGTATATATATATATAGTGAAAAATTGAACTGCTGAAGTTCCCAGTTTGAAATGGATGCTATGTTTTTAAAAATATTTTTATCAATAATGTTGATAAAATTAATCTTTTCTTTCAAGATATTGGGAAGCTGGTGTTAGGCCTCAAGTCACTGACTACTTCAAACGTGCGCAGTTGCGGGAGTCTTATAAGAAAACCGTACCTGGGGTGATGTTCCACATCAAGGCTCTGGTAGGGTTCAAGGTATAATGTATCTCTTGTTTGACCTCACTGATAAGGATTTTGCAATGAATTTCTTCAGTAAATATAAGTTCAAAAAGTTTGCTATTCAGAGCTCTATAAGCGAAAGATAACTAAAATTTAATTGAAATCTTCCTTGTCTTCTTTCATTAATTGTTTTTTACTTTCATAAATTGTTTGTTGTATTTTAGTTTATTTCATTTTGAATATTTTAATGCAGTATAATTATAATATCTATTAAATATCAGTGATTATTTAGCAAACCTCATTTTTCTAGTATGGCAGTGAAATAATCTAATTAGTGCAAATTTACTTAAGTTCAAGTAATTTCTATAAAAATTTAGAATTCTTTTTGCAAAATCCTTATTTATGTGTGGATTGTTATACTCCTTTGTTGTTTAGATCAATCTTTATTGGTAAATGTGTGTTTTTTTTTTTAGAGTTGACTCTAGTTATATAATATCAAATGATTATATTTTAAATAGACTGTTGCTCCTTTAATTTCTCTATACTTCTCCCAACATGCAAAAATATTTTTCCTATCTAGTTAAATCTTAGAGTTGGAGAAGAAATAAATAACAGAAAGACATTGTGAATAAATTAAGAATTGTTTAGAACATAAAAATTTGCACCAGACTGAAAGGTGTGGTTGTTAGTCTATTATACATTTTTGAACGTAAAGGTTTGAATTACTGTGAAGGTTTTTTTATTTAACCTGCATTATACTTTAGATCACGTCACTAATTTTGGTAACAATTAAAAATTTAATAATTGTCATAAATTTAAATATATAATCACATGTTTGTTGAAAATTCATTCTTAAACAATTCATTTGGGAAGTTAGTTCTAAATAATTCTAGTTATAAACTTACTATTGGGAAAGGTTCTTTCTGGAAAAAGCAAATTTTGTGACATATTCAACATGTTGAAAGTGCTACAGTATATGAACATGCTATCAAAAATGCCTTCCAGGAATTTTTTTTTATCATGCCCTTAACTGATTTGAGGAAGGAGATGAAAATGTTGCATGTTGGGACAATGTATAAAAGTCATTAAAATATGCTTTGATTACTTAATAACTTTTATGCATTCATTTTGATTTTGTTAATTTAATCATTGAAATTGATACTTCATTTGATCTACTCAAATATTATAAAACTGTACTCTTTGGTAGTTTTTTCTACTTAGTAGTTAAAACTGACATAAAAAACTGAAATTTTTAGAAAACTAAAAAGAATATTTTATCCCATTGATTTAAATAAAATTCTATTGATTCTTTTTTTGTTTTGTTTTATTTTGTTTGTTTTTTGAATAGGTGAGAAAGGTTCTTCACTGCGATTGAATCCAATCTGAGGAACAAATAAAGGCACTCAATAACTTTGTTTGTATTGTTGTGATTTTTAATGCTTTTATTATAGCTTGTATCGTTTATGTAGTTAATTATTTCTTTTATAAAATTCTTTTAATTTTGCAATCTGAAGCTGGGACTATAGGATCATGAGACTGCGGATGTATGTCATTAATAAAAGAAAAGGTGATTCGCTGATACTTTAATCATTAGTTGGACTTAACAGTTTTATATAAATAGTGTTGTGCAAATTTAAGAAATTTATTGTTATAATTTTTTGTCTTATCATATTATGTATCATGTTAATTTTTATTTATTTTATTTTATATGGTATGTTAGAATCAGAAACTGAATCAAACAGTGGCCTTTAATTTAAATATATTTATTATTTTTATACCAATTTTGGACCATAGGATAAAAGTTTTTTATTTTATTTTAAAACTTTTTCATGAAAAAAGTTTATAACTTTCATTTCAACTCATTTGTTGTTTGAATTAAAAGTTTCAATGAAAATGAATGTTAAACTATTCTTAAACATTTATTATATTCTAATTACTCAATGAACATGAAATCACTTTAACTTATATCGCACAATAATCTAATAAGTAAATGCTGTAAACAAAGTTTATCATTGTGCAGCTATATGAATAGCCTATAGATAACCATTATCACTATCCATAGCTCGTTAACCTGCTATCTTGTTGCAGCTGATTTTGGTATGCTCTTACTACTAGTGTAAAATTCATCCTTTCCAAGACTCAAGAGCTGTGATTGAGATATTCTATGAGGTTGATAGTGAATTTTTGCTGTTTGAGGGGGTAGCTTATGAGATCTCTGGAATTTATGAATCCTTTGAGGCAAACACTCTGTGAGCCAAAACTTAATGAATACTTTTTTTTTTCTATTGAGTACCTGTTTTAAATGAATCATTCCTATTCTTATAGGCAGGTAATTCATTTTTACTCATTGTCAGATGATGTTGGACATTATCAAAAGATTGTCACTCATCCTTGTTCTTACCAAGAGGAGGTCTATTAATTGTTTCAGTATCTTTTATCCCTGTGCCAGGCCATATGACTGCTTAGGCCCTAATTTTAAAACTTATCCCAGTGTAGTTATATATTTTAAATAAAGAGAAAATAACTTTAAACCAAAACCATTTGATAAATAAAAATTATAAATGAAAATCTACTTCAAGTTTACCATTTTTTATGAAATTATGTGAACCTTAAAGTATTTGATAATATTTAAAAATTCATGTGAATATTTAAAAAAATAAATTTGTTTAATGTAAGCTGTTTTGTATTCAGCACTGTTTTACAATTGTTTCTGTTCCTTTACACTATCATTATTTTTTCAATTTTAATTTTAAGGTTCTTGCTGGTCTTGGAACACTTTGTGCTGCCGTGGGTGGTGGCATATATTGGTGGAGGCGGAAGCCAGAATAAAGTTCTAATGAATATAGCAGTTTTATTAATTTAGAATTTTGATAATCAAGTGATGGTCCCGTTACTAGTTTAGATATTTGTATTGGAAGACTAGCTTATTTTGTTACAAATGATTATTTTAGTTATATTAAAAAATGTTTTATTAAAATTATTATTATTGTGTTTCTTCAGTCTGTTCATGATTTAGTTCTCTAACGTTTTCAGACTATCCTATCATCCTTTTCAAAATTTGAAATAAATATAATTGAATCGTTTATTTTAGAAAGGGTATAAGCACCAGAAATAGATTTTCAGTAGTTTAGAAAAACTGCCTTAACACTGCAATGTGAATGCTTGAAAATTCCAAATATTACTATGTATTCTATGATAAAATCTTTAAAATGTATTCATTCGCTCTGCTTCCTGAGAAGGATTTAGGACTTTGAGCCTGTGCCATTACTCACATTAATTCGGCAGCACAAAATATTTGGGGAAAGAAAACAAATATAAATCATATAATCATTAATTATTGCATTGAAAAAGCCAAACAAGAATTTTATTTGATTTTTTAAAAATTTAATTTAATTAATATGAGGTTCAGATTCAGGTCTAAATAAATATCTGGATTTTTTTTTTTTTTTTTTAATAAAATAGAAATAATTTTAAAACATTGAGCAAACTTTATTTAGCTCTGTTGTTCAATGTTCCTTTATAATCATGAAAATAGATCTTCCAGTTGCCAAGTCATGGACATTGAAAAAATTTACTGGTAAAATAAAACTTTAATTCAAGAAATATGATATAAGAACATGTTATCTACAGTTGACAAAAGAGGAAGGATGTATATGAAATCCATAAAAAATACTCCTTTTTTTTCTTTGGATAATTCTTTTCATTGGTGCATTGTTTATTTAAATTTTATATCTTTTTTTTTATAAATTATAAGACCGACTTCAGCCATATAGATATTTTTTCATTCAAATTCATGTTAAATATGGATTTAAGGTCACATGAGCTTCTACAAGTTATGTTGATCTACCTTCCGAGAATAGGTTCTGCAAAAAAAGTAAATGTTGATAATTTTGAACCTTTCTAAGATAAACGATTCAATTGATCAAAATATAACAGTAGAAATACACAAAAGTTCTACAATAACCAAGGTAAATGAGAGAATATTTTATGTAAAGAAATTACAAAGAGATTGAGGTCAGTAGGATGAAGAACATTAATAAGTAAATCATATTTGTGTTTCATACAAATATGTTCGGTCATTCCACTAATCGAATCTCATCCCCTCTATCTTCATATTAAATCTAAAATCAATAAGGAATATATCATTGAGAAAATATTTTAGTGTGGTATAAATGATTTATTGACACTATAAAAAAAGATGAATAATTTTAAACAGATAATTGATAATTTTTTAGCAAACCTTTTATTTATTTTTCTTTATGCGTTGTTTCCATTTCTCAGTAAAACCTTAAATCATTAATCTGAAAAACAATTAGAATGTATGATATATACTATTATTCGAAAAAAAAAAATGAGAAACCTCTTAATATTACTTTTAAAAAATATATTCTGTTAGTATGAATTTTTAAAAAATAAAGATCAGTTTTAATCTTCGTTACTAATAATTATTTTTTTTAAATATAAATTTAAAAATCAATTAGTTTAGAAATATATAGCTATGTATTTTAAAAAGTTTCATTCAATGGCACATACATTTTAGCATGCATCTAGTCAGTTAAAACTACAATAAGTGACAAGAAATCACTTTCTCATCATCTTTTTAGAGTTTGACTGATAACATAAATGACAAGGTGTATATGAGTCTTTGAGAGCAAAAGTCATTCTGTTCTCATCAATTAGTTTTCATAAAAAAAAAAAATTATTTAATTAACTACCAAGTGCATTATCGTCAAGTGCTTTTAAGTAGTTTGACATGCTTATGACTGATCAGTCTTAATTGAAAAAATGTAATGGGACTTCTTTTAAAGTTTTACTTATCTCAAAACTCCAGGTTTGGCTTATACAACTTTAGCATTCAATATTGATCAGTTATGAAGATCATGAGTGAAAAACTGTTATCTAAAACCTTGAATGCTGGAAAATACAAAATTTAAGGTTTGATAACTCCTAAAATTAGTTTTTGTTCATAACTGAGTTAGTTATCTATGAATTAGTTACATAGTTTGATGAGCTTTAAATGAGTAAAATTGTGTTTTCCTTTAGAAATCAGTCACAATAAAACTGTTTAGCTGCTAAATAAATTTCATTGCTATCAGTTGAAGAATTTAGGCACTAAGGAGGAAAACGTTTAATAGATAATGGTACCTTAAAAGCTCTCTTTCTCAAAACTGGTTACTGCAGTTACAGCCTTGTTGAATCGAGGTATCAAATTACTGTTGCTAATTTCTAAGTCTTAACTGTTGAGGGTTCATTAATTTGTGGACATTTCCTATATTTCCCCTATTACGGTTGGACATAGCTTTTAATTTCCTCTTGTAGGCATTTTTCAGACCAATTTTTGATGGATTCAAAATCGTTTTCTGCATATTTGACCTCATAGGAATACAGTTTTTTCCTTCATCTATTTTTATCTGTAATCTTATTTGTGTACCATTATTTTGGTATATATTTAAGTTTTGTTGGTCTTTGTTTTAAAGCTTTTTTAATAAGTTTATTTGTACAATTTTTGTATCTAAAACAAGAGGTTTGATGTTCTATTCAAAATTATACTATTCTCATTTCTTAGATACATTAAAAAAGAAAGAGTGATTATAGATAATAATGTCATTCACTATTTCGCCAGGACAAGCAATGTTGATTAAAAACAAAGGAGAATACTGTAGCTCCATTTTAGCTCAAGTTCCATTTCAACATCTCGACTAACATTAAAACATCCAGTTAGTTAAAGATCAATTAGTTTCATTGTACTTCGTTTAAGACAGTAATGTACATTTTTAAGAATACATAATGATGAGAAGATAGTTGACCATGGATAAATATGAAGAGAAAATGGTTGGGTTGCGGTCAGAAAATAACACCAATAAGTTGTAAAAACTTACATAATAATTAACACTAATATACCATTTAATAAATAACATCAATAAGTTGTAAAAACTTATTTAATAATTAATTAAATAGGTTTTTACAACTTATTGGTGTTATTTTCTTACCGCACTCCAACCATCTTCTTTTCATATTTTTAAGAATAGTTGGTTTGCCATTATTGGCCATTTATGAAGCAACTTAACATGTTTCTATGGTATCACACCTCATTTTGTGTATTGGAAGGATATCATTTTTAATTTAAAAATTTATTGTGACATAAAACAGATTTTCATAAGTTTCTTTTTCTCAAAATGATTTTGCTATAACTTTCAATGAGCCAACTTTTAAAAAATATCTTTGAACCTCAGAATTCTTGGTTACAATAAGGCTTTATAATAAAGCCTTAATTAAAAGATAATACAATAAAGCTTTATAGTATTATTTTATAACAAAAAATTTAATTGTAAATCCAATCCATGATGTTTTATTTATCGCTAGTTTATTATTTAAATTTTCTTAATGAAATGGAAGAGAGTACAAATACATTTTTAGGCTTGATGATTTGGATTTATTCTGAATATTAAAACAAAATGTTATTTAAACAGTCAGCATTAGGATAGGGTAAACATAAAATCCTGCAGAAAATATATTGTAGCACCATGACATGCTGCTTGTCTCTCAACATCCCTGCTATGTTCTCCAGAAGGTTTTCTTACCTTTTGTAGAACCAAATGCTCTAATAAAACTGATTGAACGCTGGCTAGTATGAGTCGCTCTAGGACTTTCTTCATCACAGAAAGGAGATTTATAGGTCTATTTCACTTAAGGAATGGTACATCTCTCTCTCCTATGTAGAGGAGTTGGCAATCTTCCGTTCTCTTAGGAAGTATCCTCTATTCAAGCGGTCACTTAAAATTACAAGCAATTTCTTTTCAATTTAGGGGATATATTCCTCAAGATTGCTGTGTCTTTAGTATCTGGTCCCAGAGCTCAACCAGTCTGTTCTATTCTATAGTTCCTGGAGGACCCAAATTTGTGCCTGACAGACAGAAGCATCAGTGTGGTTCACCACTTGAGTACTGCCTCAATTTACCAGAGCCACCCTATATTGTATACACCAAGGATTCCTCGAAGATTCATTTATGATAAACTCATATACAATATGAATACACAGTAAACCTCTTGTCGCTTCTACAGTTTTGGTATGATCATTGTGCATTTTAAGGGTCTCCTTTTAAGACTGTTAGAGGTAGTTTCCACCATGGGTCTGATTTAACTCTCATCTTCTGATGTTTTAAGAGTCTGGTTTTGACAAGGAGTGTCCAAATATTCCTTGAAAGATAATGTCCACCATCCTCCACCAATCTTCTGTTCCTCCCTCAACATAAATTGGATCATTAGGTGCACTTCCAACACCTAATTCCTTGTGATGCGGTTCTTGGTAATTGAGAATTTTGGTTGAATTTATACTTTCCTGTCCAATCGGTTGAGTCATCTTTGCTCTTCAGTTCCTAAACTGTCTATAATAATGCACTATTATATAATATATGATGAGCTCACAAATATTTTCTGGCAGTTTTATAGCTAACTGTTATTCTGTTATATTTATTGATATGAATGGTAAACAATATTTTATTATTTTTCTGTGCACTTTCCAGTATTTTGGGTTTATCAAAGTTGAATTTATGTTGCAGTTTGATTCTATGAAATGTAAGTCCTATTGAATTTATTTTTTTAACAATTTTACAATTAGGCATGTTAGGAATTTCTAGTTTTTAATTTATTTTATCTTTTAGCTATTTTTTACAATCTCTTTTGTAAATCCTATTTCATATCCCTAAATCATATTTTGTTCTTTAAGTTACTATTGTATTTACTCAATTTATTTATTATATATATTTTAACAACAGTTGTGATGGTGTTACTACATAGTTATTCAAACAATAAATATTTAGCTAAAATTTTATAAATATACGTATTGGTGCAATAATTGATCCATTGTGGCAAAATGTTCTGAAGATGGATAATGCTTCTCCAAAAGGTAAACTGTTGTGGAAATTGTTTTTTGCACATTTTTTCTTATCTTTTGTCTGTAAAATTGATTGAATATTGAAATTTTGTCCTTTTCACTACATTTGTTTGGTGTATAGTTATTTACAATTTGAAAACTTCAGATATTAATACTCAAATTGCCTCATAGATAAGTTTGGTGACAATTTTTTTTTCATATTTTAGCATTTGTTTTTGTTTATTTTTATTGTTTTAAAATAAATCAGTTTAGTTAGAACATTTTTTTTTTTAAATTATCAATATTCTTTTGCCCGTGATATTTATAATACATATCATTTATTTCCTGTATCAATAAATATTTATAGTTTACATGTATTAATATGTTCCCATTCGATTGAATCTAACATTTTATATTTTTAATTTAAAGGTTATAGCTGGGATTGGATTGGCTTTAACATTGGTTGGAATAGGCGGAGGCTTTGTCATCTGGAGGCGGTGTAACAAATCTAGTTAATATATTATTATAATTAAAGTGTAATAATGCTAACACAAAAAAATTTTTATGGGATATTTGATTTCTTAAAATATACAACAGAAATGTTCCTTAGGAAGTACCAATTAACTAACTTCTGGATGGATTGAGTTAACTTCAAGTAAATGATCAAAAACTTCATAGAGCTTGATCATAAATCTTGTTCTGAAGCTTTTCCATTGTTTTATAACTGGTGGATCACCTATTGTTTCTAATCTTAAATCATACTTTATGCCTTGTGCCTTGGTACATTTTTCTATAATTTTGTTTAACTTGACTGAAATACTGCTTCTTTTAGATGCAATCGTCATTTACATTGTTTCAGGCTTACTTCTGTGCTGTACATATTTATAAAAAATCCAATAAAGAGAATGCCTGCCTCCCTGTTACATTACTATCCAATTTTAATTGTTTAAGTTGCTTGATAGTAGATGGATATTTGTTTTTATTTAATTTATTTTCTTTTAAATATGATTTATAATTTCCTTTAATTTGATTACAATTGTGAGATTTGAAGTGATTATTATATTTGAATCATTTTGTAATTTGTCCATGAATATTTTATAATTTTTTTATTCATAAATTAAATTATGAACTAAGTTATTGAAAATGTAATACAATATGTTTTTGTTTATTAGTTTTTTTTTATCTAACAAACTATTGATAAACAAGATCTAGAATTAAGGCTAAGTAAGGTGTCTAGAATTGTTAATTATGTAATAAAATAAATATTTTATTTATACTTAAAATTTTTATATGATGGGTTAGTGTTATTATATTTTATAACTTGTTCAAGCTTATACTAACGCTACTTAGACTAAGGTCTGAGTGTTTCCTTGTTCCTTATTAGTTCCAAGTTTATCTTCCAACAAGAAGATACAAAATAATATAGGTGTGGGAAGAAAATGTATGCTCTAAGTATATTAAATTGAAAATTATATCCAAATCGAGGTAGTAAATATATTTAAATTAATATCAAGAGAAAACTGAGAAAGGATATGTACATGTAATTAATTAAATATGTAAACAAAATAACATAATTAAAGAAATAAAATACTAAAATAAGTCAAAAGGAGGAATTAATTTGATGTGAACATATTTTGACATTATGCTACATTTGATGAAATGAGTTATCTTGAGAAAATTATGATATTTCGGGAACTATTAGACATACAGACTTCTGTCAATGCTCAAAATGAAGTTTGTTGAATTCACGTTGAAGAAACAGCATTTTTATGATATCTGTAAAACTGCAGTAAGAAGATGATGTTTTCTCGTTTTAAAAAAAAAAATGCTGGTTTTTTAAAACTCTTTTTTTTCCGGATACTATTTAATGTACAGAGCTGTATAAGGCCACACTTTAGCAAATTTACCTCATTTTGAAAAAGGTATGTAGGTGTTATGTTTATCATGGGGTTGGTAGTTCCCAAGATAATGAGCATAGAATGAAAAAGGATGACAATCTAGAGCTTTTCTCGAATAAAATAAAATCCCTTTTCTTTTATTTCAGGGCCATTATGATTTTTTAAATTTTATTTCTGGCATATTAACAAGGTCACTTTACATTCCAAACTTCAGTATAAAATTAGCCACCTTTTTTCAGAGCTTCTGGACTATTAATACTACTTTTATTAACAAGAATCCATAGTTTGACTCAAAATACAACACTTTTTTCTTAATGACTTAATGATAATGGTATAATTTAATATATTTTTAAGTTGGACTGGTAGTTTCGAAGAAAAGCCGAAGATCGCGAACGAACAGATTTTTTCCCATTTTTTAAATTATCTTTGTCTTGAAACTTATGTCCAATTGTAACAGACGTAAAATTCTGAAATGGAGTTAAATTTTTTTCATGGTAGATCATAAAAGCTCTTCATAGAAAATAATAAATCGAAAGTCGATAAATACCAACTAAAAGTATCTGCTAGTAGTTATTTTGGCCGTTGGGGGTCTATCTCATATAGGCAACTGTCCTACTTGGCAGTGAGGCAAAAAAAAAAAAATAATAGAGCAATTTTCGCACGACATAGCAATTAAGGTGTTTTTTTAATTCCCTAGGAAATCATTAAAATCACAAGCCATATGAGGTTTCGAATATGTCATTTATATAGGGCGAAGGACTATTATCTAGTTTTTTCCAGATGTGATAACAAATGTCAGGAAACTAAAACACACTGTTAAAAGTTTCAAAACTCTCTTAAATTTCTAGAGGCTGTAAAGTTGAAAAGCAATACTATGGCAAGCAGAATAGTTGCTATCTATGAAGAATTTGATCTATCCGGCTTCGTTAGACTAGTTTGGAATTATATTTATTGTACCTACTGTAGTAGTGACATGATTGATCTAGCTTGACATATTGAGCTGACCCAACTGAACCCTAGGATAGGTGAACAAAACCTATTCTCTGTTGAAAATGATTGATTACAAAAAAAAAAATCAATAAGAACTCACGTTTGAAATTAGCTGCTTACTTTGCCGAAATTAAACTGATGAATAATTTTGAAAATACATCAAGCAAGTAACAGTGTAGAATTATTTAATGTAAAAATATGTATTAAAAAAATAAGACGCCATTTTATAAAGAGTTCCCACTGCTATGTGTTTTTCTGTTTCACTGTAGCCATGAGTCAGACCTGTGGGTGCGGGAGCCCTCAGGGGTCCGCCCAGCCTCATAATGCGAATACCCAGGCGAGCTTCCTTACAAAGTACTGCACCCATGACCCTTTATGAATTGTAGCTGTACAAATTTAATTTTTTTTATTATACATTTTATTCGTATAACTGCTGATGTAAAAGTTTGTAGTATCCAGCCAAGAGACTTGGGCTCGAACAAAACCTTTTGAACTTTTCAACTATCTTTTGCGAGTGTTGATCTTAACAAAAATAATTTTCTTGTATATTCATTCAAGCACATTTTATCTAAAACATTCTATTTTTTTAAACTGCAGAGGTGGTGTTGGTTTTAAATTTTAGTAACTCTTTGAGTAAAATATACACTCTAAAAATATAAAGTAAAGATATGTATATAAAAATAAAAGTTCCTGTATCGTATGAATCCTGGACTGTCAGGGATTCAGGAACGCGTCCTGAACGAGTAAAGTGTTATTTGCCCAGGATGCGTTCCTGAATAGTGATCCAGGTTTCCCGACTAAATGATAATGAAAATGACAGTTTGTCCGGGATTTACCAATTCTTATCAGCAGTAGATATAG
Organism: Halyomorpha halys; assembly: GCF_000696795.3. Lineage (NCBI taxonomy): Eukaryota > Metazoa > Arthropoda > Insecta > Hemiptera > Pentatomidae > Halyomorpha > Halyomorpha halys. The sequence goes on from NW_027111449.1 coordinate 1,916,731, forward strand.
GTCCATGGGCGTAGGCAGATGGGAGCAGGGGGGAGCTACGAAATCAGGATTAACGAAATTACCGTGACATGCCTGCTAAATACACCAAATTTGATATGAAAGCGCATTATTGTATAATGATAAATATTAGCCTATGAGCCCTCAGATATTTTTTTTTTTAATTTTGCAAAATAAACCATACTATTGAAATTGAAATTTTTGTTTTTTTATTGGGAATTGTGATGTGATGTTGACAGTATTGGGCTAATTTGCACCAATATACATTGGAATAATCATTATCTTAGATTTCATTCCTGTTTATGTAGTGTTTCAAAGAGACTACATTTTAATAATATTACCATTAGTTTCTTTTCTAATCACCATTAATATATTTATAATGCAGCACAAAGTAGTTGATGATGAAAATCTTCGTAGGATTAATAGTTTCCATGATATTGGCCAAAATAAATTTACAAAGAGTTGATTTTCCATCGTTTTAGAAAATATAATTGCTTACGAACGACTATCTCTAGAAGTATTTCACGTAAAGAGCTATATTATAGTTAAACTCTGAATCTAGTCAAAAGCACCACAAAGTAATAGTAAATAATGAAAACGTTATTAGTGTTAATAGTTTCCATGACATTTGCCTAAAATTTTTCGGTATTTTGAAAAAAAAGTCGGTTATAAACTTCCCTATCTCAAGAAGTATTAAACATAAATAGCTCTTCTTCTAAGGCTTAAATCGGAACTAGTTAAATGCACCACACTTACTGATTTAGAAATGGTTAAAGGCGAGAATATACTAATTGACTAAATAGTATTATAAATAATAGAAATAAACGTAAGCGAAAGGGAACAGGGAATGAATGTATAATACTCATGGAAAGAATATAAAGGGTGCAGAATATGGAAAATATTTAATAATAAATGGGATTGTCTAGAGAAAAAGTTAAAAAAAAAATAGACACAAATAAAAAATAAATATAAATTAAGAGACCAATGCAAGTAATACTGATATAATTAAAATTAAGTCTGTGAGAAACACTAATGAGATCTGCATTGCAGACGTCTGAAATCCATTACAAATTCCATTAAATACAAATATTCAATTTGCTGCTAACTTTTAAAAATTTTTAGGATACCAAGGGTAATATTTTTTATTATACTATAAGGTACCTTCATACCAAATGTTTTTATGATTCATATCACTGTCATGTTAATATATTGCTTCATTAGCCACACTAAAACACAAGGATTACTCGCTCTCGGACTGTACTACTCATTTTAATGTATACAATGGAAATATAATTTTTTTCTACAATGCAGATGTAACCATCTCGACCTCGACATTCAATGACTACAAACTATGAATCACAAGATGATTAGTTTCAAGTATATTTTTTATCTGTGGAATCAGACGAACTAGAGGATATATCCAAGTCACCTTGCATAAATAAGCACAGTCATCTGACAACACTGCTAATTACGGAGTCCGCCTTCAGCCAGTCAATGAAAATTGGAACCGAAAATACACAGTTGTTATGGTTAAGGATTTTTATGTTTTAATTTCCAAACTAACAAGCTCAGTAAATTTGTTTGAAAGGTTAGACATTTGTATTTATTTTTTAACAAATTCTTGTTGGGTACGTTTTCTTATAGTGGGAGAGATATGATGATATATCAAAAGTTTTAATTTTGTTTAACTAGCCTATTTTTTTTAGCTAATTACAATACCGAAAAAATCAACAATACAATTTTTGTAATATTTATATTTAAAAAAACAACACACTTTTCTAGAGATATTTCCTTTCCATATTCGTTTTGTAAGATACCTATATAATTTTATATATTTCAAGATACCTATATAGTGTTTTCTGTCTTGGAGAATTCTTTCGATAAGTATATGAGTGTTTCATTTATTTTATTTTTTGTATGATGTAAAGATTTTTTCAGTGTTAGAGACATCACTAAACGACGTAAATACTACTTGTATTGGGCATTTCGATAATAAAAATCAACTAACAATTTGGAAATTCCCAGTATTTAATCTTCATAGTTTATTTTTTGTTGATAAGAAGCACTCAAACTGTTTAGTAAGATTTAAATAACAATTGCTATTGTTTTTTATTAGTGAATAAATATTTAATATTTGTGGGCAAAAGTAGTTTTGTAAAAAAACCGGAATCTTGAAGGTGTTGCCATAAAAGTAAACATAATAAAACATTTTTGCTTATGTTTTTTAATTTCAATTTACTTACTTAGCGCTAAACATATATATTTTCCTTTAACGGTTACTTCTTGTAATGCATAACAAGTATCATTGAAATTGGTTAATATAATTTTTATTCTTAAAGATGTCTCTTTTATTGTGGTACAGTAAAAGTTTACATCAGTCAGTCGAAAAACTCTTCAATTGTTATTTACATTAATAAAATAAAACGTGGTAACTTAAATCACTATATTCTTAATCGCATGGATTAAAATGAAAATCAGTTAATCCGTGGGTGTAGTCTTATCTTAAGACCTTACTTATGTTTTGTTTTTATGTGAAAATCTATGAGTCGATCAAAACATTTAAATATAATCCTATTGTAAAAAGGATATTAAGAGCTAGTTGTCATTATTCCAAGAGCTTTCGTAGGAAATTGTTAAAGGGAATATATTGTAATATAGAGACACATTGTTCACTAAGAATGTCTTTACTAAGTTCTCATCTCTCCAAAAAGTAAAATATTTATTCTTTTTAAGGTACAGAAGTTTACTTTCTACGACAGACAAGCTTTCTTCGTCATTCAGTCCAGTAAGGATGGCGAGTGGAGAGGGAGCTGTTCCAGAACAAAATGATAAGGAGATTCTTCTTTATCTCCACAACCATTCATTTTACTCTCAGAAGGTCAGATAGTTTTAATAATATTTTTTATTGTATAATAGTTATTTTAAAATCTTAATATAGTTTGGTCGATGCGAAATGGATGTACTACGATATTATTAGAAATGAGGATTAACCAAAGTTTGGTTAATTTCAGTGACGTAACAGTATCTTTGTCCGCTGTTTTTTGTTTTAATCTAATGCTGAACACTTTCATATCTAATGATTAAGACGAGCACCCAATAATGCAGTTTACTTCTTAGTTAAATATTACATAAACCACTTTCTCTTCAATGTATATGTTTCTGCCGGCCATTATTCACGGCCTTCAATTTTATCATGTTAATTCTGATAATGATATGATGTTTAAAACTTTTTTAATAATTTGAGTTATTTATTGAGTACAAAAACTTTTTTTGTACTGAGTTTTATTGAAAGAAACTTTTTTGATGTATTTTAAAAATTCAGTGAAATACATTTCATAACCTTACTCCGGTACCTTCAGTAGTTGTCTGATTGTTTTCTGGAGGCGTCAGGTTCCCACAAGCAGTGAGTCACGAATTTTACATTCGAAATGGATGTTGACATTGATAGCTCTATTCCGAAAATTGAAGAAAACGAAAATGCGGAGAAACACCCGAAAGATCATTTGCTAGGCATTCTGGATCAAGTTGAGGCTCACGTCGAAAGACTACGAAAAGATACATTACTCTTGGAAGAAAAGAAAGACTCTTTATTCACAACGTTAGACGCGATTAGAAATTCAGAACTTTTGTCTGGATTATTAGATACAGATCGTGATGATATACAAAGGTATATAGATAGGGTAACTATGCGTTGTATGACTATTGAGATATTAGTTAGAACAAATAGAGATCAAGCCCAAGAAGAGTCTCTCTTTCAGGTAAATAGACTCATTGATCAACTTGTAGTTTCTTTTAAACAGGATCCATCTTCAACAAGATCTAGATGTCAGGCATATCTTGCGGCATGCTTACCTCATCCAGAAGTACCGACAGATAAAGCTTTTGAAATTGCCTTATTAGGTTGTGCATTGGATGACCAGAAGAAAATTAAAAAAAGGCTGCATGGTCTATTAAATTATCTCGAACAGGATGGTAAAATCGTGCCACTATCTGATTCTCAATGATGTATAGACCCTTAATTTGTTGTGTACAGTTTCATTATTAACACGTCATATAGTAAAGCAGCAGTGGTAGGAGCGGACTAATACATTACATTCCACTATGTTACATGTTATCTTGTTATGTTAAAGAACCTGTTGCCGTGGCTGTGTTCAAAGTTTAAGCTGTTCGATATTTCAATTGTCATTATTTGTTGCTCTCTAATTTAAAATGACTTGAACTATATTGCAGATGCTTATCTTTGTTTAAAACATCAGGTATTAATAAAAAATATATTGTTCTTTTATTTGTTTCTCAAAGTTTTACTAAATATGCAATAGTATTGCTTATCAATTTAATCTTATCTAATGTTCATTTTATTTGAGGCTCAATATTTTTAAATTTCTCTATATTTAATAAAGGAATCATTTTGAAGCATATTTGTGGTTTTTTTATTTCCTTTTTACCGTAACTGAAATGTTAATGTTTATTGAATAAGTACATATATTGCTGTTCTTTTATTTAAGCCATTTTCTACCTTTTGAAATTAATCAAATCCACCAAATTTTTTTAAAAACTTATTCATAACATTTTCAAGTTATTATTATGCTTTGGGTTTGGGAAATGATTAAAGGTAATTATATTTACGCTGGTATTTATCATGATGGTTACATTCTTATTTGGGTTTTCAATCAAAAAGAGGTGAGCTGCAGGACATATAAAAAATTTGCCAATCAAAAGAAAATTTTTAAAGTGATATTCATTGAATGAGAAGGGCTGAATCTATTCAATGTCTATAGTCGTCAAATTTAAATTAATTTTATAATATGATGACAAGTAATTTTATCTATCTATGTATGGGAAAATAAACTTTAGACTATAATGAACAACCAAAAAGAGGCCGGTTATTAACAAAGTATAATTAACACTAATTAAAAAAAAAAAAATGAGTTACAAGACATTTAACAATAAACTAAAATTGTTTTCCTTTTTTTTTTTTTTTTTTTTATGAATGAAGGTATTACTTGTTACTGATTTCCATCATTGTTATTTTAATAAAGCATGTTTAATTACATACATATTTGATAGTTGTTCTAATAACTTATTTTTTACTGTCTCAGCTATGACGGAGATACCTCTTTATTAAAGTTAGTTTCATTTACTATTTAAGCATTTTTACCTGGGGTGTTCCTCCTCCTCTCTCTTTGGTGGGCTGCTCTAAAACCTTAGGACTCTGGTAAAAACTCTGAAAGTCTGGAATGATTCGAGCGAAAACTGTATTTGTCACTGGTAGTTCATGAAGCTGTTCCTGCTGCATTTCAGAAACAGAATCTGAGCAGAGTTGACTGAAGGTCTGGTTTTAAAAAGTGATTGTTTCACTGGCACCCAGATACGATACAGTCTGACTTTGAGAGATGATGAAAGATCTGGTTTTTAAAAAGTGACTGTTAGACTGAGCAAGATGTTATTGTGCACTGATTTCATGTTTTTCATCCTTTTTCTTGAAAAAAAAAGTTTTAATAATTTAAGTCAAAAGTTATTATTTCAAACTGATTATAACATCTACATGGTATGTTACTATAACATTACGTAGTTGATTTTTTTATTAAATTACACGAAAACTGATGAAGGGGAAATACATTTTCCTTTTTACATAATTTTTATACACAGTTTTCACATGGTGGAGTAGTCCGATCAGTTTCTCTACTCCTCAATTTTCCTTTGTATATTGTACAAATCATTTTACCAAAATATTTATCACATTTTAAATGGTATCATGCCAAATTATCTATGTTTATGGGATTTAATGCATTTGTTTATTTTATGACAATTTCGACCAAAAAATTCACATTTTTAATGCACATACTCAGTATTTAAATATACCTCATAAACAGGTGTTTTCATTTATTAAAATGATTGTTATTCAGCATAGTACAATCATTAATTATGTAAATGTAAGTTTTCATAAAAGGTTGAAAAGATCTATTTTTTTCTAATATAATTATAGGATGGACAGTTGTTCCGAAATGCCTCCAATTAGCCAATAAAGAAGTGGAAAGTAATAAGGGCTATATATTCCTTGAAAAAATATAGAAAATTAAACACTTTGACACAAGTTGAATACTGAAAATTATGTGATAAATTATTTTAATTTATAATTTATAAATTATAATTATGTTGTAATGCAATCAATAATTATTAGCAATTTTAGTTAATGATTTATGATAGTTGTATAATAAGTGCTTCTTTAATACTTCTTAGATTGTTCTGGAATACAGGATTGAATTGTGCATATTCATTCATGCTATTACAAATAATAATTCATTCATTACCTCCCCATTTGTATTGAAGAAATACTCATTTACCACCTTAATAATTTTTAATATGAATAGGACCTTGTAGTGCTGAAATACAAATATCTCTGCAAATTGTCTAATACAGGGGTGTCTAACTGGCAGTCCTCCAGCCTCTAAGTCATTTTTATGACTCTTGGTGTTCTGAAATAAAATGAAAATAGGATGATAAATTTCAAAGAAAACAGCTCTTAGAGGGGATAGAGGCAATACTATACACACAACTTCACGATGTGTTTATTAATCAGATATCCAATTTGTATTTCGGGATTCTCAATTCAAAATATAATTTTAATAAATTTTCTATATGTGATGTGGTCCAATTGCATTAAATAATCGAGTTTTACACATGTGTGTGGCCTTATGGTTATATACTGCAGCTAACAAAGAACCCATGATTCTAAAAGTTGCCATGGTCTGGTGACATACTGTGTCAAGAAAACCTAAACAGCCTTAAAAGACTTTAAAGATTTCTCTTATAACCCTACTTTGCTTTCATAGTGGCATATCTTACAAAAAATAGTTCTGATTTTATTTTAATGTGGACGTATTCCAAAGATAATACCGTTTACTAGGGATTCTTTTCTTTTATTGTGGGTCCTTCAGACTGTCCTAAAGCTAGTAAGGTTGTTACATAGTAACCCCAGTTTGCAGTAAAATCTATAGAATACATCAAAAACAAAATAAATTAAAACTTTTTTGCCAGATGTGCCACTATTAAAGCTAATCAGTGATATGTTTTGAGGTGTAATCAGCTCCATTCTTACTACTACTATGAAATTATCACTACTTACTAGTTGAAGTGTCTGCTCTGAATATTGCCTACTGGCTTACATAAAGGATCAAATCACAAGATCATTTTTTCAACCCGGAAACTTATGACAGAGACCAGAAAAAACATTGGTGTCCATTTACAATTCATGAAAATACTGTCAATAAACCTTATCTTATTTTGAGATCAAGAATTATGGAGATATTGACTAGTATGACAAGATAACTTTATCTAAACCATATATACTTTAAAGTGACATAAACTCCTGTACTTGTAGGTTCTTGAATAGCAAGATGAGCATTTCCACTTGTTTTTTTTGTTGGCATGTTTTGCTCTGGCCATTCTGATTGAGGTTCTGGCATTTATTTGTCATAGAGAGACTATATATATTACTAAAGAGAGACTGAGTAGAACATATCACCATATGAGCTGATGTACTCTTGTTGCTCAATATGAATACAAAACTTAATCAAAAATATTAGAGAGATGCAAGAATATTATGACAAGCATATCCTTAAACAAACTGAAATGACGAGGTGATCTTGTTTTGCTGAAAAGAGGACTAAGGCTGTAGAATCACGTCTATCTGCTGTAACAGGGTAGAACAACAAATAATGACATTAACATTGTTGGTCACTTTTCAAGGGATGCTGGTATAACTGAAGCCTATTTTGTGCTGGTCTTGTTTACTTCAGTGGTTCCCAATCGGTACCATCGCTGATGGAACAGTCTGGCAACATGTACTGTTTAATTGTTTCCTTTTCTTGATGTTTGAGTGTTATTTGAAAAATTTCAACAGGTAAATGCAATATGCACTTTTAAAATTTTTACAATTTAAAAAAGTGAATTTAAATGGTCTACTAAAAAAAATTTTTTTAAATAATCATTTTGAATCTCAAACCGTTTAAGCAACCCTAAAGAAGACCTGTTATGTGGGAAGAAGCATCAGCTCATAATAAGTAGTCAACTCTATTTTTTAATTATATTTCTGATTGTAACCCAGACTATTTCCTTCTTCATATACAGTCTATCTATGTTTAATATTAATTTTTTTCATTCACTTGTATATTTAAACATTGCATTATATTATTTAAAATATTTATGAATTTAGTTTATTTTGTGATAAATATTCCCAAATCTACTGTTCTTTCATCATCCAACTTGAAAAGATGGTGAATAATTACCTTTTCATTTTTAGTTTTTAATTAGTTATGAATGAGAACATAATATACTAATCAACTGATTATTCCTGTAGTTGACCAAACTTTAAATTATTATTTGATCTGAACCAATCACAGATTTTTAAATGAATATTTTTATTTTAATCACCTTATAGGGGTGTATTCAATGAAGCAGATTAGAAATCTCTTTTTTCTGTTATTGATCCTGATGTGTTAATATCATATAAACATAAAATAGTTAGTTTTAAAGAAAATTGTGGTTCTTTAAGACAACTTATTGTTATTAATGCTTTGATAATCATGCTACTTACTTTTGATATTAATCAAAGTACAAAGAACTTAGTAATTCTTCCCTGATTTATTGGTGAAATGTCTTGGTCATACATACATTCAATATAATACATTTATAAAAGATTATTGTTTCTAGTATCAGATGGCCAGTTTGAGGACTAGTCTTTTAAAAAAGTAACAAGAGGGGATTGCTATGAGTGGGAGTGTGCATCTATTGGTTAAACTCTGATCTTGATTAAATGGATCCGGCATATGAAAACCTCTGATATTGCCAAGTTAAGCTGGTCGATAATAGATATTTGATATTTTTTTATAATTCACACATTATGAATGTCCACAATATTTAGATACTATGCACTTAAAATCATAAAGATTAAATGAATGATTCTCAAATATAATATCGTAAATAAAATTAAATAATTTAAAATGTTTTCAAATCAAAATTAAAGGGAAATTTGGTGGCTAATTAGCTGATCCATAAACTCTAATAATAAATGGTGTAATTAAATAATAATAGTAATATATGACTGATATTACAATTATAGGATAGGTATACTTGATACTGAAAAGAATATCATTTGGTGAACTAAAAGGTTAAGATTAAATCACTTACTGTAATCAAGCCATATTTTTCAGATGACATACCTATTCTCCTCCAAATTATAAAATCACTTCTGAATTGCTTGACATTAATTTATGATTTAAGTTGATTTTGTTTCACCTACATCTTTGTTTGTTTATTAAGTAGACCTGAATATTATAATAATGATAAAAAAAAAAAAAAAAATCCCAAACTGATTCTATATACTAAACAGATTAAATACCAATATATTTACTTATCTGAACTTTTATTTGTTAAGGTAGTACCTCAATAACACTTTGTAATAACATTAAATTAGTCTCCAATCTAAAAGTTTTGATCAATTTCAACTTATGAAGCAATATTTTTTTTTTTTTAATCATTCTTCAGAACAGATTTGTACCTTATTATATGAATATAGTTTTTCTTTTATGTACGGTTTTGTTGTAAACCTAAGTTCTATTAATAATAAATGTTTTATCTTTGTTGGGTGTTTGAATTGAAGGACTTCATCTTGAAAAGATGAAACCTGAAGTTAAAAAAAAAAATTAACAATAAAGAGAGTTATTTATTATTTTATTTTTACTAGTATGGTGCAAAATAAAGGATTATTTAAATTATTTATATAAAAAATAAAAAACATGTAATTATTTACTAGAAGATAACTTCAAAATTTAAATCAAACAATTAATGGGCTTATTTAAAAGTATTTGTGTATTAATTATTATGGGATCTATAATAATTTTTGCATTTTTTTTTTGTCTCAATTTCCATTGAAGTCCTATACAGCCACAGAATGGGAATTCCAAAATTCATTTCTTCATTCCTGAATTAGAAAATGACTGAACCATGTGGGAATGGTACCACAATGTTCTGAACCTGGCATCTATGACACTTTCCCGAATGTGCTCGGCCATAAGTCCTCAATTTTATTTTAATTATAAAATGGAATAGCAGCTGTAAAGTTGTATATAAGCATTGAAAACAAAAAATAAATAAACGAATTGAAAAAGAAATGAATATAATTTAAAGTTGAGGTGTTAATAGTTGACTGTGGATGAAACTGAAAAGTTGACGTTAGACGGCGACTGCCCAAGTCACCCTAATGAAGACCAGAAATTCAGGTCAAAACGTAGGTACAAATAAATAAGTTTTGCTTATTTGTGTGTCTTTGCTGACCACAACCCTGCCATCTTCTCCTCATAATTTAAAGTTATTAAAAAGCATTTTAAATATCTCAAGTCTGAGCAATAAGTACAGTAGGATGACTTTATGATGGTATCAAAGCATCATGTAGTATGACTACAAAGTATAGCATTCAATAATTCAGCCTCTGTCAATTTTTTTAGAGCCTTGTATAATGAAATTCTCAACACAATTTTAGCATGATATTAATAATAATAAGATAAGTAAAATTTTTGTATAACTTCTTTAATTTTATTGAATCAAACACAAATTATATTCAATTGGTGCCCCAGATGAATAAAATATAAGGTTTGAAAAATTGTACATCTTTCCAAATTTCAATAGAATTATACTGTAGATTGTTAGTAATATCATTCTATTTGCAGTTATGATTTATTTCTCATTGAAACTTAATTTTGCATCTCAATTTCCCTTTTGAAGTATTTTTATTATCAAAAAAGCATTTTATCAAAGTATCAACAACATTCCATTGATGTTTAAGAGATTGTCCAGTTGGGATACTTAAGTTCAGCTAAATATACAATATTCAGTACAAAAGCACTGTGAAAAGTAATGTTACATGTCTCAAGATTGGTTGTAAACTTTTTTAATTTATTAGTATCTTTTTAGATTTCTTCTATCCATGAATTATAATAAACAGGATTAATCAAGTATAATTGAAAAATACCATTCAGTTAGATAATTGGTACTCTTTTCTTTTTATAGTTGCTCTTCGTATTAAATGAGAGAGGTATTAAATTCAAGACAGTGTTCATCAACATTGCTGCTGGAGACCAGTACAAAAACTCTTTCTTAGACATCAATCCTAGAGGAGAAGTTCCTGTAATTAAGGATGGAGAAACAATTGTTGTCGATTCTGCTAAAATAATTTACTACCTCGAAGAACAATATAGTATGTATAAAGAATTAAACAAGTAAATCATGGGCAGGAATAACAATGTAACAATTTTTCATTACATTGTTTTTTATTTTATTTCGTACATTAAACTATTACTTAGAAAAGAACAGTTTTGTTATTTAATGATAATATTGCTGAAAATATAGGAATAATCTACTTGACACAAAGTATGAAGCATTATTTGGCCTTTCTTGCCCAATATGAAAATTTTATATACGTTATTCCAACCCATGGTACAAGTATGTCATGTATGTAAATCAAACTATTAAAAATATTAATAAACTTTAAAAAAAAAAAGGATGGTAATTGATTTTCATTATTCTTTTGTTGTTATACTCTATTTCATGGGCAGAAAACACACATCTTGTTTTACCAATGTGATAAATTAGAAGAAACATAGAAATTGCCTTTCCTAATGCATCAGATTCTCGTCAATTCAATGTAGAGCTAGGCTTTCCATGATTCAAACCGTTCTGATAATTCCTACCATTTTTACCTTTTTGTTTGTGTTTTTTTTCTTTCATCACATCTTGTTCTTGTTTTCCTTTTCAATGATATGAATTAACTTTTCTTAAACCTGTCAGATAACATAAATGAGATCCTGATTACTTCTCCCCAAATCCCTCATATAGCTATCTTTCAGTTTCTTCTCGTAAACTTAATTTTTTCCAAGAATACAGAGTACATTAATTATGTAACCTCTGTCTTTCAAAAGATACCTAAATTACTTCCATCTGCCCTTTGTCCTTTCCATTTTTTAATATGCTAGATAAAAAGTTTCTTGACTAACTCTGCCTATGCTGACTATCATTTCACATATGATTTCATCATATCCTCTTTATATATCTAATTTATCTTTGCTGATCGACAGTTCTAATTCAGAATAATCTCCTTCAAAGGTGTTTAACAGTGTGGAAATTATAATTAATAAAGTTTAATTAGTATTTTTTTATCTGACACCAATAAATACCTTATGTTACTTTATTAGTTAATATTTGTTAAAGTAAATATTATTCAAGACAAGATAAATATTTATTAAAGCCATCTGGTTAGTTTAAAATTGTCACTTTTACTTTAAAAACGTGGTCCTAGTTCAAAATTTTCCTAAATACCTAACAGAAATATAAATTTAAAATAAATCTAGCCCCTAATATAAGGCTGTAAATTACTGTTTACCTTAAAAACTCTTTATTTGGTTTTATAAATTTTGATAATTTAAAAAACTTTTCTAATTAATGCTATATAAACTTTTTTTTTATGTTATAGAGACACACAAAACACTGATACCAACAGCTGAAGGAGCAGAAATAATTGAAAGACATAACCATTTCCATACAGTGATCCATGATCTTCCAGCTGATGTTATTACGATTGGTTCATTTTACCATCCAGAGGTAGTTAGGGACCCAAAACTGCCATTCATTCTCCCTGTCAGGAAGCATATGAGAAGTAAGCTTTTTTGAAATTTTATTATTTAATAATACTAAAAATCTTTATTTTTCTACTTAAAACTATAACGTAATCAACTATTTAATGTTTTGCTGCCTTAATGTTAAAATAAATATATTTTTATAAAAACATCTCCATATTATTGGAATAAAAATGATTTTTAAAAATACTGATATACGAATGTAGAGATGATGATTATTGTCTGTTTAAAATTATTAAGAAGTAGGATCACTCATAAATAATGCACTTAAATTTATTTAAAACTCAGCAGAACATTTTCCGGAAGTGATAGAGTACAAAAGCGATATACAGGTAAAATATAATTTCATTGATAAGATCTTTATAACTTGTTATAAGAATTGTATAACTTGGAAAAGGAAGTGAAGAAATTAGAAATGAAGTTTGATCTCATTGAGTCCTGTTAGTTTTCATTCTGGCTATATTTGTTTGGAGCTCACAAGAAACCAGTGTTTGTATGAAAACTAAATAATTTTAAATTCTTATATTCCTGGGTAAGTTAAATCTATGCATTGATTACAGAAAGGAGTGTATGCAATTATTTTTAATAATTGAAGACTATTAAATTATCAAACAAAAATGAGAAAATGAGGTATCTCACGTTTTCATAAACTTATAGAAAAACAAACCATGACTAAAGGTATTCAACTGCAGTTTTAACCCGTTTAAGCTTATTTTTCTTTTGTTTTGACTTTATTCTATCAGAAACCATTGTTACTCATTTTTGAAAAAGAAATTAAGCCATCCCGTCCAGAGATTACAATTACTTTTAACAATGCTGTGTATTTCAAGGCAAATTTCCAAATGTAAATTTAGAATACAAGTTTTACAGTTTGTTGTTCTAAATGATAAAATATAAAAGACGTTCTAGCTAATGAGTATCGATTTATAATAAATTTAAGTAATTACTATATAAAAATGCAGTTGTACATCTAAAAGAGCTCTTGATGCTTCCCTCCTATAACTTTATATTTAAAAGTTTTTATAAATAAATTTTGAATTATTTTTATAAATATTTTTTAACTAGTGTCAATTTTGGAGCAGATTACATGATTGAATCTAAATTATTATTAATAAAACTTTCTTAATATTCTTTTCCTCAGGCCGCAGTAAAACTATAAAATGACAGTAATTATTATTTTTAGTTTGTGGTGTGAATAATATATTACATCTTGAAAAAGTTTAGTTTAAGAAATATGTTTTTAAAAAAATAAATATTCTTAAATGTAGAATGTATTTTCAGATTGGTGATAAATATGATTTAGTGCCATTTTAATCGACGTCATATTATCACTTTTATTTCTAACCCGATGATATTTATGAATTCATTGGAATTAATCAAACAAAAAACCTAACACCAAACCAGACACACAAAATGGCCTTTGTATAATTACATATATTATCATAATTATCTAAAATAATTGTCTTTCACATCTTTTTCTAGAGATTTAGATTTCTTTAGAGCTTTTTTTACTGATGGCTACTTGAAGGTTCATATGAACTTAAGGATTCTGTTTAAGTTTATTTATCTATGGTATTTACTACAACAATTTTTTAAAATATTCAACCGCTGTGGTCTGTTGAAGGCAAAGGTCTGAAATCCATATGGCATAGTTTGTTATGTATTTTGGTAAAACATAGGACAAATTAATATTTTTTCAGGCATTTGTAAGAGCTTCAGAAATTTAATATTAATATACAACTCATTACATGTATCATCAATCCATACTTATATTACTTTTTCCATTTTCTTCTAAATTCTAAACCGTTACTTACAAGTTTCAACATAATTGTATAAATGTTTATATCCTTAGTGATATTTTATTATTAGCAGTTATGTTTATTATTTTTGCTTTGCTACCCTTTTTTGTATTTCCCCCAGACAATTTTTTCAGTGACATGGTTCTCTGTTTGAAATGAAGATCTCATTTGGGCCTGAACCCATTAAAAGGATTTTCTGGTAGTTAGATTTATTTATCTGCCAATATAACTTCTTTTGATTGATACATCTGTGTACCAGGCCAGAATCTCAATTCTTAGCTGTAGTCCCTCCTCTAACTATTTTTCTTATTTTAGGTTATTGCTTCGACATAATTTATTTCTACAAAATTTTTAGGCAAATGATAATCTATTTACTCATAAATTCTATTCATTAAGCTAATTTTTAAATGGCCTTATATCTCTGCTGGCTTGTTGTCTTCTGAAGGCTTAGATCTTTCTATACACATGTGTTCTGTGGAGTGAACTAAGAAAGTGAAGCAACCCAAGAACTGATTCAAAGATCCAGTACCTGCTCATGCAAGCAAATCTCTCAAGGTCAGACTAATTGGATCAGATCCAAAGTGATTTTGAATGATGGATTGGTTTGATGGATGAGCGTGGGAGTCAGAAAATCAATGTTGCTACTAATAACTTATCCTCCTACCTTATTTTTAAACAGAGATATATTTCTCAAAAAATCCATTTGAGTCTTGTTGAGGAAGGGTTCACCATCCCTTAATATAATAACAATAATAACAGAAATATCACTCCGCAAATATGATATAATCATATGAGATGAACATGCATTAAATGTAATATTATGCTGGTTTCATGTTAGGCTGTGATAGCTTTGAAAGATTTATAATTTTAATTATTTAAAAAAAAAATAGAAGACCTAACATAAAAAAGAGCTAATCTTCAAGATCCACAGCTCACTATCAGAAGTCAACTATCAAGTAAATGATCATATCATTCATGAATTTAATCTGTAATAAAAATTTAACTAACCTAATTTAAAAAGATTGTAGCCTTTTGGTCAAACCAAATATGACCCATTATGTTATAATTCATACAAGAATAGGCTATAATATCACTATTTCACCTTGTCTCATTGTTCTTAAATCCATCACTCCAGTAAAAATCTAGAACGTTTTTTATTAATAACAATCTCAGAATTTACTCTGGCTGGGGTGATTGATCAGACACCAAAAATAGGAGATTTAAACATAATGTTGCTGAAAGGATAAAATACCATTTTTTATTCCATGAATTTGAAATAGTCATTCACTTCCTATTACTAAATCATTTAAATGGATCTTTAAGCGTTAATTGGGGATCAAGGAAGAGTAATTTAAAATTGTGACGCATAAAAATGTTCCTTTAGACGAAAGTCAGTTAATTGAACCAGTACGTCACTGTTTCGAGAAAGGTTTTGAGCCTAATAACTGATGTCAGTTTGAATGCTCAAGAAACCTCACGGCATCCAATATCCTTTTAATTTGTGGCCTCAACTAATTGGATGTGTCAGTCGGAGATTATACCGAACGCCGTGCCCAGCTTAGCAGGTTTCTTATTATCTGATTCAATTAACTCGCATAAAGTCGAACTGGAGCTCTAATTTTAGCCAACCATCTTTAAATCGTTATATTTCTAGTAGCCATGATACACTGACCAAGTACCAAGTTATAGTTTTCATTTAGTTTTAAACTTAAAAAAAATCCTTACGAATATGTTTTGTAATTCGTATTGAAAATTAAACTAAACATTTTCAGTTTAAAGTAAATTTCACTGTAGCGTGATTCTACCTCATACATTAAGTAAAGACATCAAATTAATTTAGAGTTAAAAATACTATTTTAAAAATTCGTTTGACATCCCCCTTTTTTTATCGAGAGCATTCTGAATTTCTAAATGAATCTTGGTGGGTCGTAGTTATGGTGGTAGAAGTTTCTTTTGGTAGTGAAGCCGACTTAGTACCCTTTTACATTTTATCGTACTTTATTATGGAATTTTTAATGGGAAGAGATATTTATAATTAAGGGTCTTATAATAATAATAATAATGTGAACCGCTATAATCCATGAAGGTTCAGGGGTCAAGGGTTCAGTACTTTGTAAAGAAATGCTGTATTTAGAACATCGGTTATACAAGGAGGTGATTTTTTCACGCTCAACAGGCAGATTTTTCCCTAATTAAGGGTTCCCACTTTGTAGAGGCTGGGTGTGCCTCAGGAGGGCTCCCTAACCCACTGGATTGACTCCCGGCTGCAGTCATAGCAAATCTAATTTTAAAAACGATTATACCAATCTTGAATGAGTGAATCAACAAAAACTGCTTGCATGTTTGTACGGCTTTTAAGAATTTGCGCGCAAACGAAAAGGAAAATTGAACAAAGCTAGAAAACAAAATTATTTGATGACGCCTCTATTATGACAACGAATTCTTACAGGAAATTTAATTCTCAAATGATTGTTTTTTAACGTTTGTTAGTTTTTAGCACCATTTACGGCACAATCTTCAAATACAGTTCAGTTTTTGGCTTTTTATTCCTTCAGGACGCGTTGTATTATCGGAAAAGTTACTTTTGAAGAATCATTTTGAACATAGATTTTCTATGAAAAATTCTTCATTAAAAATAAGTGTTTCATTCAATTGAAAAGTCTGGAGCTAAGAGCGCTGGAGAAGAACTGAAAGAGGTTACATAATCAGTATCACGACCAAAAGAAACTCATTCACCATAACAAAGACCTGCCAAATTTCATTTTAAAGTTCTCAAAACATTCGATAACGTGGGTTACAATTAATTATTGAACAGCAGATATAGTCAATACTTTTAACTTGATCTTCATCTCTTATTTTTTCTTGTTTTTCATCTTATTTTTAAATTTGATAAACCTATTCGAAATCTTGCAAATTTTTTTTTTACTTCTTGGTTGCCATTAGACTTTACCACACCAGAACCTCTTAAATAGATTAAAAAACAATTGGAAGTCGGCCGGACTATACGAAGATGAAGTTTGGAAGAACACACGATCACACGTCGTGAACTCGCGAACTATGACGAAACATTACGTCATAAGATTTAACTGTGTGACTTTTTTTTATCTATGATTTTCTTGTTATTTAGTCATCACGCCATGACTATCAATACTCGCCGTGACTTCACATCATATCACGGCCTTACGATCTACGATGTCTACATATTTTCGGAAAAACGTGATACCACATTTCTCTTTTTCTCACTGTTAAGTCCTATTTGTACTAGTTATTATAATTTTAAAATTCATGTGTTTGTTCTAAGTATGAGTGAATAATTTATTGAGAAATTTTAAATCATTTATCAATTATAATTCTATGGCTTTGAGCAAATACTAAATAATGTCCATTTTTAAATTTTTTTAATTGTTTGTAGCATATGTAACATAGTTAATACGTAGTAAAGTTTTTATGTAGTAACGTAGTCTGTCAACGATTTTTTTTTTTTTGATAGATTTATTTATTGATAGATATTACAATCTGCCACACAGTTGTGGGCAATAGGTAATATTGATGAATGATCTCATACATACTAAAATAAAAAAAATAAAATAAATAAGTAAAAAAAATGAAATAAAAAAATTAAAAAAAAAAAAATTAAATAAAATAAAAAAACTCTCTTAAAATATAACTGTCAACGATTAAACTTGTAACTTTTCTAAAACAAATTATTGGAAGATCGTTGGTCGTCCGGGAGTAGTATATAGAAGGATGATGGCCTGGGTGCGGTGAAAAGAACTCAAATAGTAATAAAATATTTATTATGAAACAAGGTTTCGCCCCACGTTGCAGGACTTTCTCATTCTAAAAAAGATATAAACAATTAAAATAGCAATAAAATAAAATTAATTATCTTAGTTATTTGTATCTTTTTTAGTCCTGAGGGAGCCCTGCAAACCTTGTTTCATAATCAATAGTATTATTACTGTTTGAAATCTTTGAGAGCGGACCATTTTCCTTTTTTAAATAACAATTTATGTTCTCAGAACACTGTAAACATTGGTTTTATACCACGACGACATATGTCCATCCTCATTTCTGTATATCTTCATTTTATTTTCCAAATTATTTTTCTTCCCAAAGTTTCTACCTCCGTGTACCATTTTCATAACTTTAGTTACTCTGAGTTCACCTGGCCGAAAAAAAAAATACATATGCAGAACAACTTATCAACAACGGACAAAAAATGCTGAAAATTAAGAAAAAAATTATACTAAGTGATTTTATATGAGAGGGAAAAACGGGAGTGAGGGAAGTGAAAGTATTGGTTGTACAGACCGAAATGGATTGTAAAAGGAAACTGTAGAGGTGAAAAAAAATTGTTTATTATATCCTATTATTGTATATCATTTTTTTTTTATTATACCATGTATGTGTAATGTAAATATGTCCGATTACGGATTGATAAGTATGCTGTGTGAGATAGCAACCTAATGTATTTAGGCAGCATAGATGAATAAATAAAGTACATACTTCAAATATTTTCATAACTTGAAGTTATTATTTTTTAATTAATAAAACCTTGAGCCAAACTCCATCATTACATAAAAACTAACAAAGCTTATTTCTTATTATTTTTTTAAATTCTTATTATTTATTTATTTTTTAATCTTCTATGCAGATACGTTTCCCCCTTAATATCTTTCCGTACCTCTGAGTTAGGCTTGCCACATTTCGGGAAGCTTAGCTGTAAGCCATAGAATTTGTCTTGTTCATTTCATATATCTAGTGAGGTTCAAATATAAACGACCTGTGACAGATTTGACGTTAGTATTCTACCACTATACTTCCGGTTTGCATTCCTTAGCTCCTCGGATTTCTTTAGGTATGCAAACAAGTAAACTATGTGCTCGTATCTATCTTGTTATAAATTTCATCACCAATGTTTCCTTTCTTGACCCTGAAACATGCACGTTTCTGTGCTGTAAAAAAGTCCTCGCGCCTTTTTAGGAGGGGTGCTTATACACTTCTGGTTGCACATCATGAACCTGTCGCAGGTGTTTATGCGGTTTATGGTTTACCAGTGTTTATATTTACTAGGGTGTAGGTAAATACAAATAAGGTCCATATACATTAGTTAAATGTCACATTTTGTTCATTTTTGTTAACTTCTTATAAATAAATAATAATTATTACGAAGTATTTTGAAATTAATTATTTTAAACTAGTATCAGAAGAAAATATATGTTTTAGTCAGTGAAATATATGGTACATATATGTTTGTTTTTATCCTGTATTTATACGATTTAATAATTTTAGGTGGTATATGTTACCCATTGCACTTTGAGGTGTGGGTATAACGCTATCTCAGTTGAACAGTGTAACATCTCAAAAAATGGTTATTTTCAGATATGAATGTAATCTTAGAAATAAGGGTAAGATCTATACAGTTCAAAACTGCAATATCTTCACTTTTTTTTCTCTAGATTTGATGACTTATGTTCTCCTATAATTCTGTGTTTTATTATATAGATCTTACCCTTATTGCTAAGATTACAAGTATATTCCGAAATAACTATTTTTATGGATGTGACAGTGTTGAACTGGGACAGCGATTAATGGAATGTTTATCACATAATTGAATCCACAGATGCAATAAGGAAACAAATGACGTTTCTATGAAATAACGTTTTATAAGCTATATCGATATTTTTTTTTTTTAAAGAATTTTCATTACACAACTTTAAGCGAAGATAAAGCGTTCCTTTATATCTCTTTTAGATGTACATAGTTGCGAAATCAAAAAAATCTCGATGTATTTTACAAAACATAGTAGAAATTTTAGCTCGTTAATTCCTCCTATGTGGTTTCAGTTTATCAGATAAAAAAAAAATGGATAGTCAGCAGAAATCAGTTTATGACATTTCGATTTCGAAATTATTCTTTATCATTTATGTAGCTATTGGTAAATCTCACTCTATCAGAGTGTGCCCTGCCTTTAGATTAAGATAGCTTTGTTACGGACGTATGAATTTGAATAAGATTATAAATTCTGGAATATTCTTATTATAATATTGGGTAAATTTTAATAATGATCTTGACATATTACATATTATTCAATAATATATAGTAAACATCTCCAGAGTATCTGGTACGGGATAGGCACCAACAAGGGCAAAATCAAGGTTGGGGAGGGTTCGAGATTAAATAAAATTATTTTTATATAATTTCAATAATATAAGTAGAGATAGAAAACATACTGTTATAAATTTCTGAAAAAATCGGGCACTGTATATGTTTTATATATAAGGCAACGAAGTGACTTCACAATATTGCCGCATTTTGTTACTTTTATCAGAAACCTACCCGTTCTCGGTCAAAAGGACCTTAAATGTTTCACGAAAACAAAACATGTTTTGTTTCTGTAATTTATTCCTTACCTTGTCCTATAAAAATCTATTTATATATTTTATATTAGCGTTAAAAATACTGAATTACTGCATATTATTTATACAAAAAATCTAGAAAAATTTCAAGGAAACATCATTTGTTAAAATATCTGCAATTTCCTTCTAAATATATCAATATTTTCTGGGAGGAGGACTCCTACGTTTAAGAAACATTGGATGGGCCTTCTGTTCCTCCTGAAGCATTACGTCTTTTTCTTTATTACTAGATCGGCCCTGGTTGGCCTTATATGGTTGTAACACTTTGTAAGTTTTTTTAACAGTTGATAATGGTAGAGGGAGGGGGGGGGAGTGGAAGGTAGGTATAGTATTCAGGAGTGTTGCATTAATTCTTCTCAAACGAATTTCCTTGTCAACACGGAAAATTACCATAGTTTCTGTGGATTAGTATCAAATAGTTCTTCGAGCAAAGATCAGATGTGTTTTATGGACGCACCTTGAACCGTGTGTTGTAACGCTGTCCTCTAGTCTTGAGAAATGCCGTATACTATCTAGAATCCTATGTTCAAATTAGAATTCAGTATTATCAATAATATGGAACTATAAAAATAATGAAAAAAATATAGATTATTTTCTTAAAAGAATTTTTTTTTCTTTTTACATATTAATTATTAACATTTATTTAAACTTTCAATTGTGGATTATTTGATAAACAGGTATTTGGATGATAAGATGAAGATACTTGCTATGGGAGCGTTTTCACTTTCTCATCCAATTTTTTAAAAAATATTTTAAGTAGTTAGATATTATAAAATATCCTGTATATTGCTAAATGTTTACATTTGATGAATATACGGTTTCAATAACTAGTCAATAATATTTCAGATAATACTGTTCATATAGCATGTCAGGTTTTCGTTGCTTGCCAATGATGATTTCACTCAAATTCGTATTATGAATTTAAATTTGGTTGAAACGGAACCAGTGGCCAGGAATGCTGGAGTTTCAAATTGTATGTTCAAATAAGAATACAGTATTATCTATTATATGGAGTTTCAAATTTATCACTATAGGGAGTAATAGCTGTTATTAATATGCACTCAGTATATCATATTTTTACTAACAAAAAGGTGATTTTTCAATGTTCGGACTTGTGTTTTTCATTTGAAATGACAATAAAAAAGTAAAGGAAGGTAACCAGTATCATCCAAACTCTTTTCTACTTGATAACATCATTTATACATTGCTAAGACTGCTTTAGGTACAGTTGAACTCGGGCAGCGGAGGGATTCACAATGAAAACATTTCATATTTCAGTCAACTGCCGAACACTACGTTAGGCAGTACCTACGAAAGTCAATCTCGAGGTGAAACCTTAACCTCAGGATGTGGAGGTACCCTTGGAGAAATGGATTAAATTGCAATGAGGCCTGTTTTGTTAAAAATAGTTGTTAATATCTCTTCTCTTCGAGGAAAGAAGACCTTAATAATTCTCATCTCCTTTATTCTGGAAAACTTTCGGGCATCCCATTTATTAACTAGTTCACCTTAATTACTTGATGTCTTATATTATCTTTTGAAGGAATTCGTCCTGATTATTGATTTTTATCATATCTTTGTCCTATTTGTTTATAGAGTTCCATCTACATATCCCTTCCTCCGTATATTGAAGTGTGGAAAAATAAAGGACTAAAGATATGATAAAATTTAATATTCAGCCCATTTTCAGAAAGTTAATATGTTATAAAACATCGATTTCATTTCGTGCTGTTGGCCTCCACTACTCCTGGGATACTACGCTCTTATTCTGTCAGTCTTCCGTGCCCTTCAAGTCAAGTTCCCTGTTATGCTCATTCCCATTACTAACTTGTTGTGCTGTTCATTGTCAATCATTTATCTCAATTTACTTTTGTATTTATCTCTGAAGATATACGACCTTCAAGATTTCTACATCTTTCTTTCCACTTACTTATCGAGCACATCTTACCCTATTTTCCATCTTTTATTGCTAGGTAGACTAGACATTCATAGGTACAGCAATGAACAACCAATACCGGCTACCATTCATTTAATTAATGCGCTATTCACTATTTTTTATCCTATCATTAATTATTTATATAATATTTCAATTGCTTATCCTTGATTCAATTCTTACAACCAAAATCAGTTCAAATATTTAAAAAATACTTTTTTCTAGTCCTCCGTGTAAAATAAAGGTTTTGACAACTGCGCATTTTCCCTATGAACGCTACAAGGATATCAGATTATAGGTTATTCAGATGGCCTAGATAGTGTACAGATTGTCCAAAACGTTGCTGAGAACGTGCAGCAAGAGTTCTTTCCCTGAAAAGGAAACAAATAAGTTACAAAACATTGTATACTCTTAGCCCAGATTAAATATTGTAGGTGCTAAAGTTTTCTTTTTAGCCTGAGACTTTATATTGCTGACAGTATATTATGACATGATATTTTATGTATTATGAGAGATGAATTTGGTCGCGTTTATCTTGGAACAATCGGTAACAAGCGCGTCAAGAGCCAACCTACATTTACCGCTTACGGCTCTGTACTCCTCCACGGCTCGAAGATACCGTTCTCTTAAGTGGTACTTTACCAACTGCATAAGGGAAACAGAATGTTGGTAACAGACAGTTGCGAAGTCGACTTTAAATCAACCGTATGCTTTACGAATGCTATTGTTATCTGGCGGAACCAATTGGATGTTAGTGGTTAGCTCATTCAAGGTCCCTTTTAAGTGGCAGCTACCACACATTGCAGGGCTTCATAGAATTACGAGAAAAGGAAATAACAGTTAACCGATGAAATAGGCTTTTCGTCTACTTACCAAATATATCTATGTTCCTAATGTTGTTCTCTTTACAATATGAAAGATCGACCATACCATATCAAAACTTATTCTACATGTCATAATTGTCAACATCTTTTATTATATGAAAGTGTATAAAAGATGATCATAATCAAATTATAAAATACGATTCGATGTTTCTTCTAATTCGAAAATAAATTAGCCTCAACAAATATATCTGATGCATCCAGTCACTAGAATTTTTGACTGCCAAGTCCAAATGCTATTTATTATTAGTCTTTGCTATTATTGAAGCTAATTTTTTTTTTAAGTATATCTTTGAATGCCTGTTGAAGAGATACGATACTTAGGACTCCCTCTTGACAAGAGACTTACTTGGAACCCACACGACAAGACTGAAACGACAAGAAACTGCTCGTAGATTCCGATTGCTACAACACTTACTTGACAAACGCTCTAAACTTCCCATTCACTACAAAAAATTAGTATACACTACAATAATCAGACCAATTTGGACATATGGAATTGAGCTCTGGGGCTCCACCAAACCATCAAATTCTTCCCGCATCCAATTGTTACAATCCAAAATACTACGTAAAATCCTTGATGCTCCTTATTACGTCACAAATAAACTCATCACAAAGACCTTAACATCCCATTCGTTGCAGATTTGACCCAAAACAGATATGCGTCTTTTCATTCCAAACTCCTTAACCATCCTAACCCATTAATTCTTAATCTTTCATCCTTAACAATCCCTGATAATCCTCCGAGGCGTCTGAAAAGAAGATGGCCACGGGACCTTCTAAATTAAATTAATGTTTGAAGTACCACCAATGGGTGGTTCCTTCCCAAGATTTTCAAGTGTATATAAAACATACTACATATTTACCTATTGTATTATTTTGTACAGTTGTAAATTACATTAAATAAATAATTAAAAAAGAAAAAAAAAGTTTATCTTTGTAGACAAATTAATTAACTTTAAAAAGATCATGTGGAGTTGTATGCAAGTTCTGGAAGTGGTTTACTTCCACTTAACTGCATAGTTTTTAGGTTATTCGACAAACTAATATAAATTGGACGGATTTTCTGCAAAAAAAAATCTGCATGTAGATTTTATCGTTTTCCGTCCACTAAGTTCTCTTATGCATCAATATTATTTTCCTTGGCACCCCTATATTTCGAAAACCTCAAAACAAAATTTGGATCTGAACCAAAGTGTGGCTCTGTATTAAAAAGGTAGTATTAATTTTACTAAATTCTATCTATTTTTCGGTAAAAGTACGCTTTACCATGCACAAAAATATTTTTCTTGATACGCATGTTTTAAAGACGGTTTCTTTTGTAGTTTTTATTCTCAAACGAAATATCAAATTGAATAAAAAAAACTGGAATACATTTTATATTAAAACCTCAAAATAAAGGTAATTATGTACCCATCTAATAGGAATAGTCATAAAGCTGTACTGACCTACGTACTTGGCAAATGTTTTTCATTGGATTTATTATTAGTTTGATTACCTTTCAAAATGATTTCAAAATACAGAATTTTCCATAAAATGTTATACTTTTTGCGTCATGCACAAATAAAATATGCTGTTCGCCATTACTGTTCTCTGCTTAATTTCCAGGATATATTACAAGTGAAATGTTAAAGAGCTTTTTAGGGAATAAGCTGTTGGCCCAGTTCATCAAAATCGTTACAGCTATTTCGCCGCTATTGTCTATAAAAAAAAAAAAAAGATTTTTTTCTATTGCGCACAGGGTCTTCATTTAATATTTAGGCATCGGGACCAAAACTGTGCTAAAAAAAAAATCAATAAAACCCTTTCAAGAAATAATCATGGCACAAATAGACTAATGGAGGGATGATGCTTTTGTACCAAGAAGGTTCTGAGGAGATTCGTTTAAACTACAAATAGAAACTTTGATTACAATAATTTTCATACCTAGTAGCATCAAAGAAAGTAAAAATAAGATGTAATGAAAAGTATGACATAAAAAAATAAAAGTAAGTGATGTAATGAAAACTAAAAATGACACAAATAAAAATTGAGCAGGAATAATTTGTTGCCAAGAGATTGATACGTACTTGAATATAACTCAGGTTTAGTTTAATAGATTGTTCAACTTCTGATTTATTCGTGTAAATACTCAATATATTCATAAAATATTTATTTTGTGTTCATAACGCCAAATTATAGCAATTCCAGTACTATAAACAATAGTTTTTAAATAGCTTTTCGGTTTGGAGTGGTATTGTAGCCCGCCAGACGTAAAAGCGGTGCGGGTTCAATGCACGCCTGAGAAGTTCAATTTCTGTTTCTTGGCGGAATAAATCTTGACCTTCCTGTGGAAAACCACTATGGAAAAATTTAGAGAGTTCAACGCAATTATACGCGAGAAAAAAATACAAGATTTGCAAATATGTTAAAATAACAAACATGTATTGGTCATACAAAATTGTATTAAATGTCTTGTGTGGACAGGCTCCACTCGTATTCTATTTAAATTAGATATGCGGTTTTCATTCCTCTGAATGATTTGTATATTATTTATACTCATGAATACTTTAATTTTTGGTCACGGGTATTTCAACTGGAATTTATTGGTGCTACTTATAAGAAGTGTTAAACGATGTTACAATATTTTATGGTTATAGTACCAACAATTATTAAAATGAATCATTTAGGCTATCTTTCCATTCCGTTTTACCCAGACCTCAATTATCTTTCCTCCAAAAAGATTCGGAAACGAAATTAGTTCTATTGGGGAACATTGAAAAAGTAGCTGAAACTTGGAAAATCAGTGTATTAAAAAAAAATTAGCCGAAATATTCTAACCTCCGCTCTTTTACCTCAGACATGGGGCCTTATTCTTATCTTATCTCTAAACTTTTACTTATAGCAAGACCAGTCTTTGAGAAATAAATCTATATCAATTTGCATTATTAAATTAGCTTAAACGAGGGATTAATATAATATATAGTATCAGTTTTGCGTGTAGTAACTTTGATTTTATTCATCTCGTATAATTTCTTTTTTTTATTTGCAAACATAATCTCCAAGTATCATTTCATTTTTTTATGTTATTAAAAATATTCAAACTCATATAATACTTATCAAGTAAAAAAAATAAAATAAACTATCCTTTGTTGATTAAAACCAAGCAAAATAAACAAGCGCACATCACACAACATTCACTTACTACAGATAGTTTTATTTTAGAGAGTCAATTTTGTTCCTGTCAATAATACAATGGTTTAATAAAAGATGACGATATAGGGCTTCGAAAATGCGATCAGAAGAGATCAGGCTATCGCCTTTTTCTGATTCTTACTTCCGTCTCTATTTCTCCTCTTTTATTAAATTCTTTAATATATTTTATTTATCCATTGTTTATTATTGCTGACTATCATAACTGGTTATTTATTTCATATAAGCAAAATCAAAGGTACGTGGAGTAAAGTGGAGGATTTTTTTAACATTCGCCCTTTAAGATCTGCCTCATTGACTATTTCAATAAGGATAAGATCTATCTGTTTAATAAAAACCGTTTGAGCCGTTTTTGAAAATAATACTAAAAAAGTGGAAATTATTTTTTTAATTTGATACTATACTTCCAGTTGCTGTAACATCTTAGACCAACTACATGCGCTAAATATCTATTTCAGTTTACTTATCCGAGACCTATAGTATGGTTTTTATATTCCAATAATACAGTATTATCCAACCTACTAAACTTGGATCTTACTGACAGATATAAAAAAAAGTCTCGCTACAATAAAAAAGATACTAAATAAACAAAGTACGAGAGAAGCCTGCTTATAAAACATTGTGTTCTGGTTGATGAAGCAACATTGAACACCCTGTTCTATAGAGCATATCTGACCTCATTGCATAATCAATTCGCCGATAACAAGGCAAGAATGCCGTTGCCCTGGAATATTTTCGAGCTGTCAAAGGGACAATACATTATGCAAAATGTATCGCTCTTGATAGGTGGCGCCCACATCTATCCGTTCCATTGTAGACTACTATAAAACCCCTTATTGACTTGACCAATACAGTTGCTTTTCGGCAGAGGTTTTATAAATATAAAATGGACAGTCATAAGATGTATAGCGTAGGGTTCCACTGGAGAAGGATTTGGATCAAGTCATTGCTTCTTAATTCCATTCTACTTTTACTTTCCGTACTGTCTGAGTTCTCGGAAAGATAACTCTTTGAACCTAGTAGGTAATACCTACAGAGCCCCGGATTCCTGTGTACCAAATTGGGTACTACGTAAACGTTAACCGAATATCGTTTTATTTTTGTGAAAAAGGCCTTATAATTTCTTTTTTTTTTACAGAATATTCCTTAATCGAGTTGTGGTACTCTTTCTCATCTTCAAGATGAACCGTCTGAAAAATCCACCATCCTATATTTGTTATTATAAAATACATAAAACCTTTTTTTTATTTTTACCTTGTACCTATTTTACCTAGTAGTTATATATATATTTATTTTATTTT
>NW_027111449.1:1945220-1969110 GCF_000696795.3 Halyomorpha halys
ATTCATATTTAAATACTTTTGTATAAATTAATTCTTTCATAATGTAGGCTACTTTAATATTTTGTTTTCACTATCATACTGGAATCTTACCCCCAACTTAAATCTCTTTAAATTCTTCCATCTACTTCTGCTGTTATGCTATAGCTCAGGATCTCACCTTATTTTTAAACATCATTATTAAGCTATATTTCAATTTTTTATTTTATTTTTTAACT
The DNA here is from genome assembly GCF_000696795.3 of Halyomorpha halys. NCBI lineage: Eukaryota > Metazoa > Arthropoda > Insecta > Hemiptera > Pentatomidae > Halyomorpha > Halyomorpha halys. The sequence continues at coordinate 1,945,436 of NW_027111449.1, forward strand.
GAAGATTATTTAACTACAAGTTGTTTATTATGTCTGCATAATTTATGTTTATGTTTTTTGTGTAGGTTTTGTAATTAACTGTACTTTTTAATATATTTGGTAATATAGATAGCTTCTTTAAACATAATGTTTTTCGTTATTTTTTTCATTTTCCAAAATCATAGGATTTTTGAAATCAAAACTGTGATTTTTTTACGCTGTGGTATGCCAGTGCTTTTACCTTTGTATTTTTATGTTGAAATAACTTGGTTTTTTTCATGTTTCCCTATACGTCATTCGGTTACAATGTTGAGAGTTTATTTTGTAAATCACACCTTGTGTATCTAATTTTCCTATGTTATCCTCCATGCTGGTTGATAAATGAATATGTTGGAATTCAGGAACTTTTCACAAAAACATATCTAAATAAACAACGACAAACCTCCTAATTTAAAAACATTTTGACAGAAAAGACCTTATGAAGTCGTAAATAATATAGTACAGATCGTTGGTTAATAATGTTAAAAATCTGACTTTTATTCTAAACTATGAATAAAACCCTTGCTTTCTTAAAATATTTAATAATTAACAGAATAGAACAAAATATTCAGAGAAATAAAAAAATATGCCATGGATTATGTCATAAACGCAGATGTAATAACATAATGTTCATAATATAAAAATTAAAAGTTTAATTAACATAAATAAATATAATTGTTTATCAATTTTAGACTGATGAATATCATGACATAAATAAATTGCGAGTGATAAATTGAGATTTAAATGTTATCTTCTCAATCATTATCATCAGAACTGGCCAATGACGCCCAATAAGAAAACCAATCAATCAAACTGATGTTTTTATTTATGATTTTGCATATTTTATTATAAAAAAAAACTTGCTTATTTAATTGATTTTTGTCCCTAATGATCTGTTTATCATTTTTTATAACTATACTCCTGAGGATTATCTACAAGATTATTTGTTTTAATACCTATAAACATTATTTATTTTAATACCATTCGGTGACTGACCAAAATATCTTGGGAATGATTTGCATTGAGCATCTAGCATGTATGAAATGTATGGGGAGGTGGGACTAGACGGAGAGAAGGGCTATTGCAATTGTTCAAGAACTTTTATCTGGAGGATACTATGTCAACTTGATCAGTAGATACCAGCCATTGTTCGGACATCCTTTCATTTCATTTCCACCTCGAATTCATAATTTATGTACAATGTTTAAATTGCATTACAATGTTTTAGCTGCTTTTCAGGTTTTAATAAGTTATCTAAGTAGGCCGTTGTTTAAATGGTACCGCTGGATATTATATATTATTAGCTACCAAATAATGTATATAGATTTAATTTTAACTGAACAGTTTTAATCAAGTCCTAAAATAACCTAAATGGGTACTTAGCATGGAAAGTTCCTCTTATTATTCATAAAGCATTTACTTCAAGGAGTTGTTTAAAGATAAACCTTCATACTAGAAGATGAAGATGACAAAAAATGCATACAACTCTACCTTCCCTGAAGAAGATAGGGAAGGTATATTACATGTGGAAGTTGGTCTCCCAACACTTGTACTTGGTTAGAGAAGATGTGGTGATTCACATTAATAAAGTGAAGAATAAGATCTGATCAAGCTTAAAGTTTAAAGTTGAATTAACGTCGATCCCTCATTTTAGAACAAAAGTACTCAATTTTCTTTGTATTTTATCTTAATTTAGGAGTTTATAAACAATAAACCGAATAGGTTTTGATTTGTTCATTTTTATCTATTTTAGTAATGAGTTAGCTTCTTCATTTTGCTCCGTCCTTCTATATTATTGCAAGAAAGTAATTGCCACAAACATTGTATGTGGAAGGAAATGGTTACATTTAAAACAGGAATTTTTTAAATCGTTAAAAAATCTTGAACCAGACAGTTTAGAATGTTTTACGGATGCTCATATTTGATAAAGAAATTCATGACATTTTGCAAAACAAGCATTTGGGTAGAATGAGAAATGCAAATTGGGCTGAGTGATATTTATCCATAGTAAATTTTTGATTACACTGTAATTTTTAATTATCAATTCATTGTTTTATCTTGAAGTTTAAATTCAATCAATTCCCCGATTCCTTAAAGCGTTTAAATATTATAGTTTTTTCATCTCTACATCTTACAGCTTACTTTGATATAATTGTACAAACATTTTTTTTTTTTAAATCTATCTCGTATTCTGTTACACTAATTATATTGTATGAGAGGCCACAGTGTTGTGACGTTTACTCCTTAGTTTAGTTTATTAATATGAATCTTCTTTATAATACTAGCTATTTATTTTGGCATTGGTGTCGTATTCATCATTACAAATTTATCTTATAATAAATTGAATCAAGTTATTTCTAATGCGCCTGAGCTAAGCGTGCCTTGGTTCCCCTTTCGGTAGACTATTGAGCCTGATCGGACAAGGTCAGGAGCGAAGGGCGAGGAGAGTTTTATTTAGATGGGTCATTGATCTGTTTCAGACGTCACAGAAAAGATACCCGCCAAGTTGAAGGACATCGCTAGCAAAGAGGCCAAGTATGCGGAAGTCCTCAACCAGAAGGCGACCAAGATTGAAAATGATCTGGAAATAATGAAGAACAAGGAAGAATTCTTGAAAGTGCTAGATACCGTCGATGGCGTTCTGCAAGAGGTTGAAGAGCAGCTTGTCAAAAATGAAGGTTAGTTCTTTTTAATTTTATATCTGTTGTTTATTTTTATTAGAGTTGACAATATCACACGCAAAACTATTGAATAACCTTAAATATAAAACAATCAGACTGTTAAATTCAATATATTTTAATATTGGAATAATTGTATGTCCATGTTTTTGAAGGTTAAAAAAAAACATAATAAGCCAAACTTATAGTTTACTTATTAAATGACGTTTTGTGATTCAATCATTTTTATTATAAATAAAATTCATGTTTTTGTGGAATAAATGCAAAAAAATATCAAACTTCTGTGGATCCAACTACAAACGTTCTGGAGCTCAAAGTTTTTATTTAAAAAAAAAACACTTTAATTTTCAGCGATTTAGTTTAAATTTAAACTTTAATTTTTGAATGTTTACAAGAACTTTCGCAGTACAGTTGAGCACTTAGTTTAGTTTTAAAATAATTGATATTGACTTAGCCGGTCAGCTTAGATTAAAAAGTTGTTACACGATTCACAAGAAGAAAAGAAAAAATCTACATTACAATCAATGTGCGAATGAGGAAGATTGAACTTAAAATTAAGTTTTGGAAGTTAATAAAAACGAAGGAAAAAATGAAGTCTTGTCTGTAAATGTTTATAAATGTTGAAGATTCAACCTTAATTTTCTTTTAAAAAGTTTTATATTGGTCTGAAATGGACCTGTTATTGATTTCCAATGTCATTAAAAAATGGAGTTATTTTGCCTCGGACGTTTCTCTTATTATGTTGAGAGTTTTCTCTTAATTACTAAAGTTTTATTTTCTTTCAATATGAAATATCGATGTAGATAGTAATTTTTAAACCACTGTTGATGCCAAGGGAATAAATGCGGGTTGTGCGAACAAGGGAAGGCTACGCACGTAGGATCACCGATTCAATGTAAGTTTTTTTGGAGATACTATATCGAAAAATATTTTACACGTGTCCTCCAAAGGTTCCCTAGAAGCCTAGAAAAAAAAATTAGATATTTTTTATGTTATCGCCTTCCACATTTACTCTGCATGTAATCTACTGGTTATTATATACCAATCTATGTGTTTTTGTCATTATAATAAGAAAAATATATTACTAATCGTATTAAATGAGTTTAAGTGTGTAAATAAAATACAAAAACCAAAAGTCGCTTTCAAAAATCCTTACATATGGATTTTCACTAAAAATATTTTACCTAATCGGTTCAATCGAAATTAATTTGGTAGAATCCTATGGCATGGGCACACCATTTAAATGATTCAGATCGACTGCTGTTGCAAAATGTACTAAGTAAAATATTTTTTACAAATTTCGATTTAACGATTTATTTTAATTTTAAGATTTATAACTTCAACTTGACACCACATATCTACACAAAACTAAAAGGGGCTTAGGGCCTTTAAACTGCACGAAATGGTAAACATTGAACTTTTGTAAACCTATTAGAACGGGAGATAAACATTTTATATTTCTGATACAAAATTTATGAAAATTTTCTAGATTTGAAATTGATACTTGAGCATTTTTTATTTTCCTAACTTATTTCTTTTCTATTTGAATACATTGTTCACTTTTCGGGATTTTATTCTTCCCCCTCTTTTGAAATATATTAGTAAAAACAGCAAAACTTTTTCTTATATTATTTACTTCACACATCTTAATTTATTTACATTTTCTCTAATTCCCTATTATTATTATGCCTTCTCGCTTAAAAATTTTCTTTCATTTTTCTGACTAAAAGAGCATAGACATGTAAAGAACAGGTGGTATAAATGAGGATTTACCATTTGGATATGAACGTATGAAGGTGGTGAATACAAAAAGGTAGTAAACATAAAAAAACCTCTAGTTTCAATAAAACAAGAATAAACTTTTTTTTCCCTTAAAATGTAACGTATGTTTACATCACATTTTACATGTACACTAAATCACATTTTCGAACAAACAAATTAATATTTAAAAACCTTTTATTGAATTTAGATAGTTGGCTATAAAATTTGATAGTGGGCTATTAAATTTGCAGAACTGGTGAATGTGGGTTTTGCAGTTAGGTCTTACTTGTATGTATAATACATTTTGTAGTATAAATCTTAAAATAAATTGGTAAGATAAATGCAATAATTAATTGTTGAGCGAAAATGCCTCTAAAATAAAAATATATGTATATTAAGAAGATACTACGGAAAAGCGTTAGAAGGATGCTTAAATGATAAGAAAATATAGAACCAACGTACCAGATGATATAATTCATTACCCTACGTCATGTTTATGAGGAATCTTTAAAAGCTTAGATATCCTTGTTAACATCGAATCAGGTTTACGATCTTCTGGTAGTAAAATCAAATGGTGATGATTTACAAGAATTTGTTGAGTGGAAGCTGTTATGATGTTTTCTTAATGTCTGACTGTGTAATTAGTTCACCTTCAGGTTAGCGGAACGGGCCCCTTCTCCGTAGATTATCTCTACAATTTGATTATCTCTCTACTAGTCCTGAGTCACGGGCCTTGGAGCATCGGCGAAGGCTTTCCTGTATATTTACTGATTAGAAAATTGGATTATTTAAATAGCCTCAATGTCAGTAACGGTTTATTATTATATTACAAAAAAGAATCGTGACCAAGAGAGCTGCATCACCAAAGTCATATTTATTTTTATTTTTATTTTATGATTTTATGAAAATTGCAAAGGGGGGGGGTGAAGGGTGGAAAAATATGGGAGAGGTAGAAAAATGGTTGAGACAGCCAAAAGGCGCAATCAGTTGAGGGACTATAAAGGTGAGTGAAACCTTATTAGGGTACTTTGCACTCAAAGAAAGCTTGACTTAAATTCACTATCACTTATATGGCACCGAATTTCAACTCCATGATGAGCCTTGAGGTGCCCAAACGAATCACCGTTACACTACCTGTAAAGGTTTTTGTGCACTGCATGCGTAACTGTACAAGATTGTAAAATCGAAGTTTTTCAAGTGATTTTGGTAGTCCTTTCTTCCTATCCGTGCCTTACTCAGTTTTATTCCCATATTCTCAAAGCCGAGTGAGCTTCATTCAAACTTTCCATGTAAAATAATATAAAGGATTAATCCAATATGCACATTGGATCTGTACTTAGGATACTGGTTCGTCAGGCACATTTCCTTTGTTTTTTGGTTTTCGGCGAGGTTTTTGTTAAATTAAAAAAACGCTATTTATTCCTAAGTAGATCTTGTGAATAAATTCCATTTTCCTATTTATTCCAGTTTTTTCTTTCAATTAAAAAAAATACGTTCCTAGAAAAAAAAAACCGACTGTTATACTGTTACTGTGGTAGTACTGTCACAAAAGTATTTATATTACTATATTGAGATGAAATATAACTCCTTTTATAATATTAATATTCTATATTTCCTTGTACAACGTTTCGGGTTTCCCCATCTTCAAATACTAATATTCCTTATTGTTAAGTATATTAATTTCTTTATAGATCCATTCATTTTGTCTTATGGTTACCTAATTAATAATTATAACACAACATTGTTTTTTTGTTTTATTTCAATTTTTAATTGGACCAATTTCGAAAAATTAATGGATGTACTTAACAATAAGGAATATTAGTACTTGAAGATGGGGACACCTGAAACGTTCTACAAACAAATATAGAATATTGATAATATTATAAAAGAGTTTTATTTGTCACATCAACATCTCAATATAAAAAGAACAAGGGCATCCTAGAAAATAAAATCTAGAAGGTATTTAGTGTCGTAATGGTACTCGAATCACAGTAAATGCTTTTGTACAGTAGTGAAGCTACTGTCAGTTTCACTGTATAGTTATTTCGACAGTACTCTGATGACAGTACTATTTGTCAACAATTCAACCATTGCAGTGGTTCGACTGTACTTTTGTCGTGTATTACTGCGCCAGTACGTTTGTCAACACGTATTTTGAAAATAAAAACCACTGAGTGAAACGAAAAGTTAAAAAAAAAAATAATCGGAAACAGGATAGTTTCCCAATAATTACCATCTTTATTCACTATGACCATGAGGCAAAAGTGGTTTTAATCTTGCTTACACCACTTACCATACTACCATATTACAACTATGACATAACAATTTACATGACAAAAAGTCCAGCTAATACATAGTGAGCTTCACTATTATTTCGTCAACAAATCTTTATGAAGAACGCTGGGTTGGATTTAACTCAATATTTTCAAAAAAATTAGTTACACCTCTTTTCCTTTCACAGCTTTATTTATTAAACAAAAACTGTTAAATAAAATTATGTAATAATGCTGAATTAATAAAAAATGGACATATGATCCTTTATTTCCGAGGGGCAGATAAAGAAATCCTCTTTCGAATTGACAGCCAGGTGTATTGTGGTTTGCTTTCAGATTACTAATACTCAATACAAAGCAGTGAAACTATGTTAACGATTGGTTTTGTTTGGAATGATTTGCGGAGGAATTTAAATTGGAATGAAACTTCTTCCCTGATCAGAATGCTGCGTGAAGATGTAATAAAATTTTATTAGCTGATCTCAGACTGTTTTGTTACTAACAACCTAGGGACAAGTGAATTGCTAAATTATTTTTTTTATTTATGTAGCGCCCTTCTATCTAAGCTTAGATACTCTTTTCATGCGGATATTTCCAAATAAATCATTTATGAAGCAAAGGATGAAATGAGAGGTAGTCTTAATCCTTGTACTTTATTATATATTGAATATAAAAATGATGATTTCACTATAGTTATATTAATGTGCCGTATGTTGCCACTTTAGCCAGAATCAGATATCAATCCTTCCATTACAAACTCCTTAACCATCCTTTCCAATTTTGGAAATAAATATATGTGGCTTTGAACTATAATAACCAATGCTCTTTTTTTAGAGATTTATTGTTTTTTATGTATTCTATTACGTTTTCTATGTAAGATTGACCTTTTACATCCATTAGCAAAAAATACTTTTAGCAGCCTGTAACTACTGTTTTGTGTTTTTATACCACAGTAAAATATGTGTACATCTCCTTTTTTTTTAAATCTTCAGTTTATTTTCATTAGAATCTGGGATTTGAACAAATGAGGCATAGAAATAAAAAGTAGTATGAGTCAAATCTTATGTTATGAGATATTCAGAACCTGACAGAAAGTTATATAAAGTGTTTAATATGATACTATAGCTTTTTCTTTTGGAACTAGTCAGTCACTAGTATACCTAACTATTTAAATGCATTTTTAGTTAATGCACTCAGTACTTAATTAAATAAGTAATTTGTGAATGAATGTGGAGAACCGAATGACTTAAACCACTTCTGCTGTTAATGGCTCCGAGCCACAGTATAAATTAAATCGCACTTCATTCAACGCATTTTGTTGGTACTAATAGTTTTTTTTCCGTCTACTTGGTATTTATTCTTCTAAATCTATACTTGCAGTTTATATTGAAGGTTCTTTCCGCCCTTACCAAACATGACCTGGTAATCTGCATATGGAAATTCGTTGTAGGAGGCCTGCATTCTTATAATTCCTGTTGAGCACCTCATTATTTTTGTGAATACCTTTTAAATGCGCTATTCAAGAGGATCATAAACAGTTGTGGATTGAGATCGCAAACCTGCCTGATGCCATTGAGACTTTCAGAACAGGATCTGATCTTATGATTTTTTGTCTTATTTTAATAGAAAATTGAGAGTTTTTTTACCAATGTGAAGTGATTTTTCTCTTATTATCAATGTCCTTTATGCATATCAAATGAATTGGTCTATTTAGCGAAACAGTATTCATAATTTAGTATTTATACTACTACTACGTGAAAGATATTCTGTTACTCTAAGTGGTGGTGCAACCTTTTTTCTCTCCAGGATTCACTTTTCAAGGTCGGAACTTTTCCATTGACTCATCTTTGCAGTAATGAATGTTATGATTTTTATTTATATGAAAAAAAAATATAATTAACATAAAATGAAAACATGAAGTGTTTATTTTATAAGGAATTAAATTTAAATACTTGAGTTCACTGATATAAATCGGGATGCAGATCTTCCGTCGCAGTGACCTCGAGGAGGAAGTGGTGGGAGCAGGAAGCCATGCGGCCGGCTCGCTCACACTGCCACCATCGTCGAACAGTATTATTTATTCTATAATAAGTGAGCGACAAAGCAATTTCCTGAAATAAAATAATGAAGAAGTTTGTAATTACCGTCTTGGTGGATAGGCATTATCGTGAATATTACTTCAGCTCTATAAGTCAATAATTTTTACAAGGCCTCTAATACGGTCTATACAAGTACACTTGCCCGCTAACGAGGGAAGGCGAAGTCTATGGACGTGAGAAAACCGATGTCAACGAAAATTTCGAAAAACCATTAGAAACGTGTCCGTAGATTTTACTAGTTCGCCCAAGGAGCCGAGTAAAAATTATTTTATATTATCGATATTATAGAATTGCCCTACTGTAAAATTCAGACCAAGTGAATTATATTCTTGTACCAAACCCTTCAATGGTTTTTTATAGATCAACATTTTGTATATTTTTTTTAATTAAAATAATTTGAAGAATTTTTATTAATTTTGTCAGAACTGCTAGTTCTGTTTATGTTTTTGGTACAATAACTGGTTCCTTTTAAAATCTTTCATCGTTGAAGCTACTTCATTTTGGAATTCGTAAAGGTTCATCCGTATCCTCTTTTGAACATTAATTACATATCTATCTCCTCCATCCCCATCAATATTTCATATTCTTGTAAACAATAAATATCAATGCAAGCTTTCATAATTATATATTTTTTTCTATCTCATTTTCTTATTTCATTTATATAATTATTATTATTTGATCTTGTTTTGTTAAACTTTTCATAATGTAGCCAGACGAATGCTACTCATCTTGTACAAATTGCTATTCCACTATAAGGTGCCCTATTATTCTATAGTGAAATGCTCTTTAATAATGATAGATTTTTCATTTTCAATAAAGAAGTTGTTCTAATATTTTAACTGTCCTTCTCCACTCTAAGAAGAGAGCGGGTTCCAGTTGACCAATTATGATTTCTTAATGTTAATTTATGTATTAAAAAAAAATATCTAAAAAATTCAATTTTGTAAACTTTCCTATTTAGTTTACCAATATTTTGTAGATTAGAGCACCTTATTGCTACAGACCCTTAAGTATAATTGAGTTTTGTAGATATTAAGTAGTTCTCAGAAATTCGTGTCAAGAAGATGAAATGGTTAATGGAGAAAGCTGTAGAGAGAAGGGTTATAACTCGTACCGCTCCAAGGCCTCACGTTCCAACTGTACAAAGAACTGATAATGAAATTACACCAGGTGCCATCGCTACTATTGATCTCCAGATGGAGCCACGACGGGGCACTCGGTTTGGAAGGATGTAACGTGATGCGGAGATTTCGCTCCAATCTAACGAGAGAAACTCAGGGGGTGTTGTGAATGGGCTCTTTTCCTGACATTCATGTGTCGATATAATTTGACAGCGTCTGGCTGTTTTGGTATGGACTCGTGGGAGTGCCCTCATGTCTGAGGCTTTCGGAACATTTTATTAATGAGTTTCATATCTTTTTGAGAGAAGACTAGAATTACTCACTATTTTTGTGCGAAAAATGAACAAAAACCTATTGCATTGAAATGATTCAGTCTGTTCTGGTTTAAAGGGGGTAAAACGATTTACCACAACTTAATCTTATTGAGATCGGCCCACCTGTATAGTTAATCAGAATGTTTGAGGAGAATAATCACCAAGAACCACATTAATTCCAAAAATAAAACTATAGAAGAATACATTTTTTGTAGATTTGCAAAAAAAGAAAAAAACGATAACTGACTAAAATTTATACCGGTATCCAAAGTTCCCGGGTTTCGGCATCAGTTAAGACTGTTCCAGATCGAAATGATAAAAAAAAAAAAAAAAACGGCAACTAATTTACTTATTAAGATATTATTTATTGGCGGATGGAGTTACATCCATTTATAAGAAAAAAAAAAAAAAAAAAAAAGCAAAACGGATAATCGATACAACACACTGGATGGTTTGTGACTCCGTCCGCTTATACAGACATCGAACAGTTGAGTCTGTCAGCTGATATCGCAGCAACAGCTGACTGTAACTCCCCCCCACCAGTTCACGAACATTCCTCGTTTGATTTTGTATAGAAATATATAAAAATACAATCATAGTTGTTAAATAAAACTCACATTTACCTTAAATACAATAGAAGAGAGAATAACAATTAGATACAGAAATAAAGCATAATAAAATACATTAATAACATAAAAAAGAATTATTTACAATATAAACATTAACTCAATGGTAAAGTAAAGAAGATAGACTAAGAAAAAAATGCCTCTTACACTCCTATTGCACTTATGTGCTGGCATTGAAAATAACAAAAAAGATACATAGGCACACGAGGGACAATACTCCAAGCCCTCATGATACTGCCGTCAGGAATAGGAAGCTTCAATTGTTTGATATCCTTTAAGATCTCAATAGTGACAACATTATGTTCTCTAATCACAATTGTTCTGAATGGGCCCTCATACCTCTGCAGCTCTTTCCCTCTTTTAGAACCTAGTTTGCGATATACTATGACCACTATTTTAACTTGCTCCATCAGATCCCGTACCATGAGGTTATGCCGCTCTACTCTCTTACGTTTTTCCCTCACAATTCTATCCCTTACATCATTCCACAACTTTCTTTGCGCCAAACTATTGGTGATAATTTCACCCTCTCCAATACCTCAATAATCCCGACGACGCCCCCTCATACCTAAAAGGATTTCGAAAGGGGCAAACCCAGTGGTCGTATGTATTGAGTGATTATTTGCCACTATTTCTAATTGGTATTGCAAGTGGTCACTGAATCAGCTGGCGTATAATATATATCAATATATATAATATATATATATATCAAAGAATTTTTAATAAGATGACTAGTAGGAGAACAATTTTTGAAAATGGCTTAAAGGTCGAAACATTATTAAATGTCAAAAATATATATATGTATAAGATAAAATGTTTTACAATAAGATTAATAAAAAAAATGTATTCTCGTATACTTTTAGTTTTTAAAATGTAGATTTATTGTGGTACTAAGGAGAGTTTTCTCCTCAATCATTCTGATTGATAGTAATTAAAAAATGAGTCCTATTCTAAAAAGAAACAGCATTAAAAGAGTTGATCATAATATATAAATAAACCTAGTTTAAATAACTTAAATTGTGAAATACAATTTATCTTGTAATTAAAGACAATAATAAAAGCGCCTGTTGTGTTTATATCTAATAGAAAACAAACATAATACAATATAAACAATTTTTTTTCACTTTCTAGCCCCCTTGGATCCGCTGGTGATTGTGAATTTCAATTATAGTGTTCAAGAGTGAATGTCCATTTTTGTTTTCAGCTTGATTAGAGTACTTTTGTATTTCTGAAAACCTGAACTCAAACATGCATATTTTTGTGAGAATAACGCACCTCATTATGTCAACATTTTAGTTGGATAAACATGCTAAAGCGGTTAAAATTGTCCTCTTGTTAACCTAATGAATGAGTTTGATGTTTGATAGGTTATCAGTCATAAGCCGTGATTACATACAAGCGCCTTACATACAAGCGCACCAATGTGTAAGTAAATAATGACTGTTTTACTCAAATAAATGATTAGATGGTCCAAAATGTGTTGAATAGATAAGGCTCTGGTCGCTTACTGAAACTTATTTTTAGTTACCTCTATCACAAAAACAGTCACATTAAAAAAATTATTGCATTAGTATTGAAAACGTATCGTTTGAATCCGATCTATAATCACCCCTGATAAGTTGTTTTGAAAAGCAAACGTCCATAATATTCTAATAGTGGGTGAGTTTGTTCTTGTTCTGAATGTGTCACTTGGCCAGGTGAAGTCATAAATATTTTATTTTATCACCCTCAAAACTGAGTGCTTTTGATGATTTTGAAAGCGGGTTTTATCTAAAGAATGCTCTAACGATAACGGTTTCTCAAGACCCTTTAGCTTTCCCAGCCCTAAGGTATCGTTTCCTTAGAAAGATCTCTAAAGCTACTGAACTTGGAAGACAGTTAAGTAACTATTTTAATTTCACATTATTATATTATATAATTAAGTTTCATTTTATTATATTCTTGTATATTTTTTTTAATTGTTTCAGCCGTACATTTATTATTGAATTTAGGAAGTTTTTTGTATTCATCTTTCTATTTTTGAGGAAATAGAAATAAATATAATGCTGAACTTGAAAGGAATTAGAAACTCAAAATCTCCAATTTAAGAAGAAAAGATAGTTACTGGAAGATTATTGATTGACTGTGTGTATAGATGAATGGAATATGGTCAGCCTGCGGTTATTATATATATATATTTATATTTATATATTTGGTTGATTTAATTCAAAAGTTGATTTTATTGATTAATATCATCTGTAAAATATTGAACAATGTATTAAAGTTTTTATTATAATTTTCCTCCTTTTCCTTTTTTTAAATTTTTTTTTTTATTTTCTGCTGGGCAGTTCTACCTATTTTGTACACATACCATAAATATTTGTGCTTGGTCATCGATATCATCATAGAAGTGCGTAGGCGTTGATTGGTCCTGATTTATGTATGCAAATATGGTCATCATTTGAGGATCTTTTCAGTTCCTAATATGTTCAAGTCCTGTTGAGCAGTACTCTCATGGCCGACGAGGGTTTGATACGTTGTGACGAATCCACGTTCCAAAATACCTCAGTTTGATATTCACCTTTGTCAGGATCGATTCTTATGAGTAGTTGGTGTTAAATCAATTCAGTTTCCACTTAAGATTCATATCACACTAGTATATTAATTATTAATAAAGGTAAGTTTCTCTATTAATGCCTATTCAACATACTATCATGGCTATCATTCTTGAGTTGAATTGATACCTACAGATTGCAGATATAACATATTTTTACTTTCACTTATCGATATATGGAATATATCGTAAGTGTGTATATATGTAGTTTTGAGATTCACCGAGTCCAAATAACCATGTTTCACCAAGTGGTCTGTGTGAAAAGAGCCTGGTTAAAAAAAGAAAAGATGTACGAAACTAAAAAATAGATAAATACAAAATATTAAAGAATTTAATAAATAATTAAAGGAAAAAAATGAAAAATAGAGACAGAATTTCGAATCGAAAAATCCAAGATCTGTACCTATCACTACACTATGTACACAGATTCTTATGACAGTAACTCAGTTCAAATTCATTATTTTCATCTGGAGAAATCCTAATATACGAACTTTTATAGGAAAATTGTGTGTTGTGCCGCACCATTTTTTTTTACATGGCATTGTGTAGAAAATGATGAAAGTCTTTGCCTTTGGTGAAGAGGAAGACAATTTTTTGCTATCAGGGAACGATAACTTTATAAATAAATGAAGACAACCAAGCAATTTCTCTCGATAAATCTGTCACAGTTGCATCATCTCACTGTAGAGTCTTATTCTTTAAGCATTGAATTGTTTTTGCGAGGTGGCATAATACATTAAGGGTATTCATAATCTTTAGTTTAACATGTTAAATGGAAAAACTGATGTTAAATGAAGAAGTATTTCCTTCTTTTACCATGTTAAAACGATGTAAACTATAACATGGTTGGGAGTCTGTTACTAGGTGTAATGACGTCACGCAACAGACCAGCTGAGCTCGTCAACGTTTTGTTTTTGTCGTTATAAGTTACTTGTTCGTAGTTTATGGTTTGATTGTATTAGTATTGTTTTGGATTTTTTTAAAACTATTAAAGCAAAGGATGACAATAATAATAATATAATGACAATTTTCAATTAGCCCATCTTGATTCTCTTCCTCACAAGTTATCAACAATAAACTTAGTGGCCAAACTTTCACTTTTCACTCAACTTAGGCATGTTGTAATAAATTAATTTAATCAAAATTTAGAAGTAAACATTAGCCTGAAGTTGTGGTAGGAAAGGTTATAAGTTGCTTAGAAAATTCACTAGGAGCTCTTATGCGTTACATTAACATGACTTTAAATAGGGCTGCTCACAATCCTATACTTATAACATTTAACACAACATCATGAATACCCCTATTGTGGTCATAGTGGCCTAGACCGTAGTTAGTATTTATCATGTTCCAACTGGTTAATCCCACACTTTGTGATGGATTGCCTGAAAGTTGTACCTACTAAATGAGTTGTAATGGATTAAAGCCACTTATATTTTGATATCAAATTCCGTCATTAACTTATCTGTTTTATCACTACTAACATGCTAATATGTACATGTATGCGCGCATGTATTGGAAATAGAGGTAAACCAACTAATGAGGTTTGACAAACACAGCAAAGTGTCAACCATTGGTATTAAATTCTTTTATAAGATTTATCCGAACCAATCTGACCAGTCACACGAGTTACTTATCCCTTGAAAGAGATAGTAACAACATAGATTTGAACTGGCGAAGGTTGCTGTCAGACAGATCTGTATATACACAATGAGTAACAATCGTCCTACTGAAAATAGGGAGGTAGCGGAAAAACCTGTTCTACAAGCCGCAATAAGTGATTCTCCTTTCGTACGTTGTACAACCTTCTTTATCACTTTTAATATACACCTTTTCTCAGATAGCATCGCTATGAAACATTTCCATCTTTTGATTTATTTCATTTCGCCTCCAGTCCTGTGCTAAATATTTAGATATTTATTTATTCTGTTTTTTAAGCATTTTATGTTTTGAAGAATCATTTCAGTTGTGTTTTTAGAGATACATGTTTAAATGTAAAATATGTAAAGTCATGGAGTTCTAACTTTAAAAAAAAAAACCTAATAACCAAACTGTAACCAGTATAGGCTTTATAGATAGAACTTTTTTTTTTTTAAATTAAAAAATAAATAAATAACATGAGGGTAAGAGCTTCATCAATAAGGTTGTATTTTCGTCTAAAATTTGTTTGGAAAGCAGATGAAAAATGATTTGATTCATTAAAGGGAATAGGGCAGAACACTAAACTGCTCAACATATTTCTCATGTTTTGTTTGTGAAAATTATATAAAAAATTATGGAAATGGAAAACAAAATGTTGTGATTAACAAATGACAGCTTTCTAACAATAATTTAGTGCATAAATAAATTCAACAACAACATCTCTCTAATTTAATTTGGAGGGCTGCACAGGCGCACAAAATCTTAATGACCATTAGGAAACAAATGCTTAAAATTTAGACTGAAATTTACTTTCACTTCTAAAGTATAAGTTTCCTGAGAATACTTAGCGAATTTCAGCTCATTTGAACCGAAGACCAGGGCCCTGTTTCATAATAAAGTATAAACTAATACTATTAGTCTTGAAGATTTATCTTAATTCAGTTACACTGACTTGTACAATAGTAATTTGTACTTTAGTATTTTTTAATTCCTGTAATTTCACTAATAGTCATCCCTATCATGAAAAAAATAAGTATTAGTATTGTTACCACACTAGTTTCTACACTTTTACTATTAACTAATACTATTAGTTTTCATTAATGAAACAGGGCCGTGTTCTAGAGGCTATGAAACGAATTTAAACAGCACCCCACCCTTTTCTCCGTTGATCTCTGGTACGTTGCAAAAGTGAGTTATAATCGAAAAACAAATCCATAATACTCTACTGTACTATGTAGTACAGCCAAATATCAATTCATAATGCGTTATATTAATTGTGAATAATAAGGCCGCCTTATACAGGAGGTCCACTCATTGTTCCCAGTAGATCGAAAGGTTTTCTAGTTACCCAAAGAAGGTTAATTTTAAACCTGTACTGAATTATTTTAGTATAGATCACTGAGAATAGCTTTTTTCTTTAAAAAATGTCAATTCAAAAATATAACTTTTTGAGAATGGATGTGAAATGAATTTGACATTCTAAGATGAAATATCATTATTATTGTTTTAGGTACTAGGAACTTTGGATATTTTAAATGTTGAATTAGTCAAAGCAAAAGATTCCGTTCAATTACGGTTCAGTGCAGAAAGTAAAAGGTTCTTTTTCAGAAATATAAAAAACGTTGAAGACAGCTTAATCAAAAAGAATCATGAAATTAGATGTAGACAAGGCTTGCCGTCCTTGAGGTTTTGCGCCTTTGACCAACCGACCGGGAAACTTTTTTTTCGAGTTTTCGGCCTTAATGAACAACCACTCTAGGCCTGTTAAATAATAAGAGATGATTGAATTGATAACAATGGAATGCTGATCCAGCTCCTCCTTAAAGAACAAAACAGCAGCATTCAAATTACACCAGAGGCGGTTAATCCGGCGTGTGTAGAAGAAAAACAAAAAACTACATTGCTCTCTCTCTCTCTCTCTCTCTCTCTCTCTCTCTCTCTCTCTCTCTCTTCCTTACCCTCCCTCTCTTCCTCTCTTTAGGGGCTTACATGTCAGCTAATTTACTCTTCTTTAAATGATGCGCTATTATTTTCAAAGTTGTATTTTGTTTTTAAAGACAATGAGCTCCTTATGATTTTTTTTTTTAACGTTTTGCTACAGGGATCATATCATCTTTCCCATAACCATGGTTGGTAGACTCATCAATTTTGACTAGTAGCTATAAATAGTAATCATTAAAGTAATAATTGAAGTGAAATCTCTGCTGTTTGTGTTCTCTTGGGCTCTTGGACTAAAAGGATAGTGGTCTGGCATCTAAAAAGCTAAAAAGTTGTTTCTCCGAAGATTACAACTAGTCATTTAATTTTAGAAGTTTTATTTATATTAACAATTTTTTTATCTACATCTTAGTCTACTGTATCCTCAATTTTCCAAACCGCCTGAGATTTTCTTTAAAAATTTATAGTATCCCTATGCATATTATTTAAAAATTCCTATGATGTTTATTTAGAAGATAAGTATATGTCTTTGATTGTGGACTCAGTCAATACGATAAGGAACAATCCTTGTGGGGTCCTGTGGATTGGATAATTTTCAATCTATTTATTCGGAATTAAAAAAAAATAAAGTGTAAAATTAATTAATTAAGATGACGCCAAACCTTTTTTCTTAATAAAATTGAGGAAAAGTTGTTGGTGGCATCTTCAACTTAAGATATGAAAGTTAAAAGAAAAAAATTCAATTCGATAGTCAATGGATCTTATTACCAACCTAAGATCATTAGTTTCTGAGAAAAAAGGACGTTGGTTTCTGCAGCTAACAGCTCGATGGATTGCTTAAAGGATGACTTCCGTGTCTTTGTCTGGCAGTTGTTGACAAATAGTGACTGGAAGGGCACCTTCTGTACAATGTGATGTCTTCTCACGACGATAATTTCATGTTTCTTTATACATTATATTATTTAAATAACTTTTTACGAGACTGTAAGGATTATTCAAAAGTTTAAAAACAAAGTAAGAAAGATAAATATATTTGAAAAAAATCATTACACTGAAAGTACAAATATATCAGTTAGTGAATCATACCTTTCAATCGGAAGAGTTATATTATTGAATCGCTTTAAAAAAAACAGTAAAAAATCTAATTATAATAATTGTTACACCTAAAGGAAAACATCAATTTTTCACTGGAAAGGGTGCTTTGCCTTTGAAATATTTTTGACCGTGCCGAAGTAAAGTAGTCAAGGTGTTGAAAAAAAGAGTCTTGTTCATAGGCGATGCCATTTAAGAAATATTGGGGGGTGAAGGTTAGTGTAATATAACAGTTGGTTATGCATGGAAGGGGAATAAATCTATAGAATAAAGGAGTAGCTTAGTCATCAGTTTTTCACGTAACACAAGTACAAATGATACACTTAGCAACATACAGGTTCATAATCGTAGAGCAAAATGAAAATAAAAATTACCAATTCACTTATCGGAAGGTTCTTCTTTATTTATTAAATCTCATTATAGCCTCACTTGTAACATTTATTAAACTTTTTTTCAGATTCATTGTCAGTAAATCAGTGTTTGCTTCATAAACATTTGCGGACACTAAACCAAACTGAACCAAGTATGGTCCACCTCCATTCCCGACTAGGAACAAAATATTTGAAAATTAGGTTAAAAATGCATTCATGAATGTGGTCTTGTTTTGTATTTTATAACAGCATAAAAGAGAACTGATATTAAAATATTTAAAATATATTTTATTACAAACTCACTCTGATAAAAGATTTTAACAAATCATCACTTCCTCCCTGTGTACCTTTTAAATTAAAAAAATAAAATAAAAAGTTGTAAAATGAAGAGTTAATTTTTATATTTTTTAAGTGGCACAAAATTTTTTAGGACATGTCACAGTTCTAGTGACGAAGTATTATTTTTCATAAATTCTTTATTATTAGCTTACAAAACCATAAAAAAACTCTTTAAAATCTATCTAAGTACTTATATTGCTTCTATTAAAAAATGGATTAAATGGGTCCTGTATATATTAAAAATATTATTTTTTCATTTTTCTAATCTTGTCGTCGATCCAAGACGATTTTCAGTTACCTGAACCTTGTTCCACTTACTTTTTAAAATTATACGTTGTTTTCTGCACATATAAAAACAAAATTAGACACTTAATCAGTACCCCAAATACCGCCCCTTACAGCAGGTTCAGCGTTATGATTATCGGTAATTATTATAATTATTTGTGTGTTGTTTATTTTTAAGATTTTTTTTTTTTACAAAATTACTATCCCATTTTCTTGTTATGTATGTTCCTGTTCAACAAATTGTATACAAGTTACTCATACGTAATATTTTATTTAAAGATACCGTTTATGGTAGAAGTTGTCGAGGTAAAAGGCCGTTGTATCGTATCCTGTTATGCAAATGCATCAAAACAAAACACAGGAAAGCGAAACACGTGGCTAGATAAATCGGGAGTTGTAATTTAAACTAAGGTCAGGAAGACAGGAGATCCAGGGCAGGTTCGTATTGTGCAATTTCCTGTTTAAGAGAAGGACATTGGAACTGGTAGGAAGTCGAAAAGGAAAAGGAAAGGGACGCGTGCTTCCTCGGTGGGGGTGACCTCTGTGAAATGGCTAGCCTTTTTTGGTAACATACCCAACAACGTTCTAAGGTTCTAAGCCTTCAAGGGTACGGGGTTAAGATCATTACGATTTATCACTTCTGTAATTCTCTGGGCTGACGAGTCAACTCGAGGAGCGATTCGGTCCACCACTTCCTCTTCTCGAGTATTTCCAATTTTAGGAGTTTAGGAGCCCTTGGAAGATATGAATCATCCAGGCGCTACCTCCTTGGTGTACTTCTGCAACTCCTATTTACAGCACTAGTTCACATTTCCGTATTGCGAAAAAACTTGTACGTCTTCTTGGCAGCAATTCAATGCCACGGCAATAACAAAACACTAGTTTGCTTAAATTAATAGAGATCAAAACCAACTGCTAGCGCATTACGTTTTTGTACTTTGATTAAGTGGAGATGGGAAGCGAAGAAATATGAAAGTGTTACTTTATTTTTAAATGGGAGTAGAACTTCTTCTGATTTGTATGTGTTCTCTATACGAATATTTTCTTATAAAAAAAAATAATATAACTATCCCTGCACCAACATTTTCCTGAATATTTATTATATGAACTGGCTGGATGTGCCTTTCAATACATTAGATAATTAAAACTTCGCGGTGTTAGATTTAACGAGTATCTAAAAATATTATTTTATTCATCTAAGTACAATATACTTCAGATACACATTTTTTTTTAGATTAGTTTTTTGTATTCCTCCTAAAGTGTATACTTTAGGAGCATTTCCAAGCAAATACTAGAATATTTTGAAATTTTTACACATTCATACTACCAGAATATTCTAAACTTAAACACGACCAAATAAAACAAAAAGTATATTACATATATATCTTTTTGTTATGTCTTTAAAAAGATAAACTGAGGATTTATAGCAAGAGTTAATAATGCTCAAATATATATATATATATATATAATAAATAAAAATGCTAGTGATTGACCTAAAAGATTTTGAGAAAATGTTCTTTATGTTAAGATGTACCATTATAGGGATTCCGCCACTAATTAATGCTGATTGTGACAGTTTTTTCATTTTTTATAATTTTTTATTTTAGAAAAAAAAATTAAATTGCTGAATGTGATGCTATGGACCAGACCATTTAAAGTGCCATGTTGTAATATTTAATCAGGAGGCCATTAATGGGAATTGGTTTGGCGAGGTCCCACCTTCTCTGAACCCTAATTAATAATTATTATACCCTCCGTGTAAACACCCCCTTCAATATTATACTAATTAAACTCATTACCATATACGGTGTGGTCAGGTTTTTTTTTGTCAAAGTGAACATTTTATGGTGTTGCTGATTTTTACTGGTTCAAGACATTTAAGTTTTTTTTTATCGAAATTGTGTTAATGATAAATTTTAAGATTAGGACATTCAATTACCTATTCAAAATGACTAAATTGACATGTACTCCATTGAACTATGTTGGAAAGCCTTAGATTTATTTAACTTGGATATACTAGACTCAATAAAAAAAGTGTCGTCACTTCTTCTTCCCATACTACCAGCTAGACACAGCAAAGGCACACCTTTTATTTCAGCTATACAGCATTAGGATATAATAAACCTAGAGGAGTTTCAGGATTGCTACCTAACTCCTTGAATTCCCTCATTGTAGAGTTCAGAAAAAACAGTAGTTATGCAAAACTTTTTTTGATTTGTATATTCACTATTTTGATGTAGTCTTCTCAATTTAACAGTATTCATGTATTGGTGGCAATTAAACGATTTTAGGTTCTGAGTTTTCTTTAATATTTACCTTGTGGTAAAAAGGTGACCTGCAGATTCCCTTCCTCAGCTGTCTCAGTCTGTCCACAGTGATTCGGAACACATTTTATGACGTTCCCGAGCATTCCAACATATATTTGTGCAATAGACCCTCGCTACACCATGAGTCAATGAAACTACCTTATTCGGATACACCTGTATATTATAAAATATCATTTAAAAAAAAAAAATATGTACATCAATAATAATAAGCCAATAATGTATTAACAGATATTGTGAAATAAAACATACAATACGGAAAACAAAAATTATGCCTCTCCATCCAAGCTGATTTAATCCTCATGGATTGAGGAAATCGAAACTAAATAGTTGAAATAAAAAATGAATATTTAAAGTATGAAATTTCCAGTACTTCTCTAACGTACATAATGTATTTAATATCTTTTTTTTTTGTACAGCATGGGGGAAAAAAATACAGTATTTTATTTTATTTTATGACTAATAAGGACCTGGTGTCAGAACTAGCTCCCGTTATATCCGAAGAAGATATAAAGTGCCACGTTATGACATTTCTCTGTGCGCACACACGTTTATATATTAGCATATATGCATTTGGTAATTAGTTCAGATAATATTATAGTTGTTTGATTTAACATTTATTTTTCCTTTATTTTTAAATTGTCCGAGGTGGAACAAACAAGCCTGTAGTTTTGGCAAATATAATAACATTAATTACTAACTTTCAGTGTGAAAAATCATACCTCTTTTATTGGTTAGGAAAGTGGCCTCAAAATGTTGGAAGTTAATTCATTAATTAAAATATTCCACTTAATCGGGGCTTCTGAAAATAAAATTATTAATGCTACCGATAATCACAGGTGATTTGCATATAATTTATTTCATATCTACATTTAATTGTGTTTATATAACTAGTGTATGCACCCGTTGTTGCATAAGTTATTTTTCCTTTTAATTGGTCTAAAAATAAACTACTTATGATTCTTAAAATTAGCGAATGTATATTTTTGTTAGTTAAACAAATATTTTTTTTTTTAAAGGAATGCCATTTTCCTGTATGTAAAAGCTACAATTAAATTTGTATTATTGATAAATTAATAATATATGCATTTTCTAATCTAGCTGATACAATTTAATACAAAATATGAATGAAGTTTATATTAACGATATTTAATCGATTAAGACTCAAATTTCGATTAGTATTATTCCAATCTTAACCATTCTTAAGGATATTGAGTTATAAATCAATCGGCTGGCTTGCTAATAGATAATAATTTACAGTTAATGTCTAATTAGCTTTAAATCAATTGATCTATCTTATCCCATTGTCTTCAGAAGTCACCTGACAGGCGCCGCGTTCGATGTATTGTCTTTCTGGTTCACAATACTATTCATTACATCCTTCTCCTCTTCTTTTTTATTTATTTATTTTAAGTTTTTATTTATAACCTGACACCAAAAACTGATTCGTATTCATATAGGCGCCTACCTTAACTGAATAGGCTCCGCTTGGGGGTTTGTTGTTATCATTTCAGAGAGCGAAAATCGGCAATGGTCACTTAATCAAACCAGTAAGAATATAGGTAATGATAGGGTAGATCATAAGCCACACATAGTCTGGAAGGAATACTTAAGTATTTGGTTCATAAGTACCAAAATGCTTATTCATAATAAAATAGATGAAATTTCACTTTTTTTTTCTATAAGAACGAGATAAATCTAAAGTAAACTTCATTATATTTAATATTTTTACTAACCTGAAATGTAAGAGCCAGAAGACGTCTTTAATTATTTGTTTGTTTTTTAAGCTTTTTTATTTGTTTAAGCTCGATATTAAAAGTTTAGATTATTGAATTCTCATTTTTTTATCGTTTGAAATTAGGCTTAGTTTATGAGATCTACAAGATCATGGAATTCGTAAATCTTCTCACATATTCAGAGCTTACTTTGTTTACTCGCCTTCAAACCGCATAGCTACACATGCTCACAGTAAAAATTCATGATTCATGGCGTAACAAGGTCTTCTGTTGCTGCAGAAGAATAGTAAATACTTTATAATGTGTGCGTTGTAAAATAGTAATGAGGTAACTTGTATTTTAGGGGAAAACATGGATACTGCACGTGGTAGTGTTTACCTCTCTCAGCTATTATTATGGTTTGATCCGATGGCACCAGACCATTGTCTCGGTTATTTATGTTGCTGTAAAGCTTTTATTTATAACCTTA
>NW_027111449.1:1972435-1976334 GCF_000696795.3 Halyomorpha halys
AATAGGAAATTGATAAATGCTTCCTCTGTTATCTTAACAATTTTATATAATTTTTTGAGGTTTATTACTTCCATCATTTTCAATAAATTATTATTTATTTATTCATTAACATTGTACAATTCGGGACACACCGTCCCATATTCATGTACTACAAAAACCTATAACAATATTAAAAACTATATAACACCAATCTTCTACTTTATATATTTTATTTTATACAATAAAAGTCACCTCATGATTTCACATGGGAAAATCATGTCCTCCATTTTTGCATCTTCACTTCTCTGTGGCACAGCTATCAATCTACCTTTCATACTATCTCTTTGGACCTTATCTCATGTCCAGTGTGCTGTTATTATATTATATTATATTATAACAATTTTATTATTATTGTTTTTGAAAATCTTTTTCATTTAGTAAGCTAGTTTTGCTAAGTTCTGCAGTATTGAATAATGTGTTCAATATATCATTTTATCCGGAAGGTTACTTCTGCTATTAATTTCATATTCTGTGATGGCTCGTTTCAGTCTTCATTGTCCATTACAATCTTATATTTATAATTTTTGCTTTCTCTTTATCATAAAATTCTTCAAACTTTTTTTTTTAGTTTTCCTTACTATAGACTTTAAAAATAACAAAACATGAGTTATGAATGTACAATAAAAACTTTTTTTTTTGATTATTTATTTATTGTAATTTACAACTGTACAAAATAATACAATAAGTAAATATGTTGTATGTTTCATATACACTTGAAAATCTTGGGAAGGAACCACCCATTGGTGGTACTTCAAACAATAAAAACAACAACATAGTTTATGGTAATTAAAATATCAAAAAAATAGAGACACATATTGCTTATATTGACGTAAGAAAAACTAAATATAAACGTTTTATTATTGACAATGTAGTCCAAAAAAACTTCATGAACAGAAATATAAATAATTGGCAAGTATGGCATAGTACGAAGGTCTGATTATTGAAAAATTACTTTAGAATATAATTTTTTTATTAAATAACCACATCACGATTCAATGATATCACTATTACCTATCCTTCATTAAATTTTTCCAGGGTATCTGTTTGTTTTTTTTAAATATGTATATCTTACTTCTAGACTAATTGTATGTACATCTGTTTTTCTGTGTGGAAAAAATGGTGAGGGGATAAGAATTGAAGAACACTTATAAGTGATACTTATTTTATTGGGCCAACGTTTCGATCTGAATTATTCTATGTTCTTTAATTATTATATTTTATTTACATACCTTCAAGCTTGTCGCCGTATGTTTTATATGGCTTTCTTTCTCATTTCTTTCATGATTTTAATCTTCCATTAATTACCTGCATGTACTGGACTTGTTTTTTCAATTTTTTTCTTTCAGTTTTTGACACAGTTTTTTATCATAATTATCTCGTTTCACTGTTTTATTTAGGTTTTAACTTGGCTGAAGTGTGTACTTAGCCCTAAAGAAGCCTTGAAGTTCGGGCAAAAATGTTATCAGAATAATATATCAATTATTTTTTACACTCCTGATCATGAATCACGTGTATATTTTTTTTATTGTTCTTAAGAATGTAATTAATTGAAAAAATCCTTTATTCATTCTTCTAAAAATTTATTTTGAAACTTCAGAATCTGATACAAGGAAAGTTCGCTTTTCTTAACTGCATTCATCTAATACCCATCAAGAGCTGTGTATTGTCATAATAACTAGTCTAAAAGCAGATAATAAAAATATGCTGGTCACTACGACGTAGTTTAATGTATTCTAAGGCACTATAGAGAGGGTTTCATCCAGTGACAGCTTAATGCGTCATTGTGTTTAATATGACGCTGCAAAAAACGCTCACGAAATTTTACCTACTTATATCTTACATAAAGAGTCCAATATGTGGGACTGTTTTATGTATATATGAATGCAGTTGGCACTGCTGAGTTTAATGATCTTTGGCTGCATAATAATTTCTTAGAGCAGTGGTTCTCAACCTTTTTATGAAGGTAGGACCCTTTTTGGTAGTAGTGGAAAACTGGAGGAACCTACTATAATTTTATTCAAATAGAATGTCAAATACTGTATTTTCAGCAAAAGCTAAGAAAGGCTAGAATACCTGCACAAACCTGTGCAAAATCAAAGAAAATCAGAGATAATAAGGTTGAATTGGCGTGGAATGACCCATTCTTAAATTATTAATTAAACCCCGGTTGGGAACCACTGCCTTTGAGACATTTATTATATTTTAGAGCACACAGACGACACCCTAATGATGCTGCAGCCCATGGTTTCCTTTGGTGCATCTACTGGTACACATAAGTTCATTACTACTTTTAGGTCAGTTCATTTCAGTAACCTTTACCTTTACCTACGTTCAAAATTCGAGATCCAAACCAATAGTAAATTAATTATTGATTCGCTGACAATGGGTTTTAACTTATATTTAAAGAAATAGATATTTTCTTCCGCCATTAATCTTACTTCTCTACTAACTTTAGTTCCTATCATTTAATCACTGAACCAAATCCCTCCACATTCGATGAATAGAATTTACATTATAGGGGCCCTCTATAAATTACTAAGCCTAATGTTTTCAGTCCTAGAGAGAGGTATACTCTACTCTTCTTCAAAAGAAAACCGGAATCAAAAACAGAGCAGTTGTAGACCACGCCCTGGGAGCTCAGGATTACGTTGAGGTTAATAGGAAAATCCGCCATTATAATCTGAACTCCCATACCATTCCCCTGGAGTTCATCAAAAGACCCGCCTCTTTGGCTTCACTTTTACTGGTACCATATACCTTCCATATCGATATACTCCTTCTTCCTAGGTTCAGTCCATGTAGAAACCAAGCCTACGTTGATAATATTGTGGCGTTATGTTTTTTTAAGTAATATAATTATGACGCTCTATTTCACAATTTTAAAGGCTTAACTTTACGATTTCTTAAACTTTTTTAAACTTGCTTATTTGTATTTCTTTTGTTAAAATTATTATGTCTTACTTTATACGGTGACCTAGGGAAGGCAAGTAAAAGTATTTTTATTTATTAAATAAATATCCTGTTTTGGCCATATTCGAGCTAATTCGACTTTTACAGACAATTGCTGTATTAGTGCTTCCCAAATATACACTCACTAATTTCTATTTTACTAATATAAATATATTGTCTACATATATTTATAAATTGAATTAAATTAAATGTACAAGCTTGAAGAATAATAAACAATAAATTGAGGTTTTATTTTACGACCATGTAGGTGTATCTTCACATTTTTCTTTGGTTTGTTCATTCATGGAATAAATTAACAATTATTGGCTGCGATCCGTTCCTATTGTTGCTCTAACAATAGACACTTTATAGTCGTATTAATAATGCCTTCTGTCATCTTTTCATTTTAATCTGACCTTTTCTATTGGAACCGATGCAATATGGACGTAACTAAGTGTGTGCAAGGACAGTTTCTTTAGTTTCCGCATTCTTAAAGTTATTAAAAATTAAAGATTTATTTATAACAGAGTTTTCATATTGTTGTTGATCAATTAATATTAATAATAAGCTGATGTAGGCCAAAGTGTCCAACTCTGTAGTACATTGGGTTGTTATGACGACTTGTTGACAAAAAAAAAACATTTCAATAAATGTCAAAATATTGTAACTATTATAAAAACAATTCATTAATTTATACCTACTTAATTGACTTCCTATAAAATCTTAATATATAGAAGAAAAACAAATTATGAAAAAGTAATGTTTTGAATGAAATCGGAGACTATTTCACTTATTCGAAAGAAAAAAAAAAAAAAAAAAAAAGTAAATGTGTAAAAACAAGAAACTTATTTAAATAAAAATGTATTCCTATTTCTACAAATTTATTGTACACCTTAATTAAAATATTAATT
>NW_027111449.1:1976384-1985709 GCF_000696795.3 Halyomorpha halys
TTTAAATCAACTTTAGGATGATAACGCATAACTTTATTTTTAAGGTTAGTAGTCAGAGATTCGTCTGATTATAACTTTTAATTTATTAAATTAAAATAAAATATATACCTTGTGTATTGGTTATTTTAGAGAGAAAATAACCTTAACCTTAAACATGGCCTAATCGCCTTTAAAGGGAAAGTAAAATCATGAAGAAAACAGTTTACGTTGAGTTTATTAGAAATGTAATCTAATCTGAAACAGAAGGCAGCTAGTGATTGGCTCTTACTCACGCCCATGGCCACGCCCCGGGAGTCAATATAAGATTGTCCTTATTGACTTCACTTTTCCTTGTATCCTGTCCTACCGGTTAGACTCCTTCCTCCGAGACATAAAAAATAAGGGCATTTCTATTTGGATTGTCACTAATAACTATATTACATTGTACAGGATTTACTTTTGTTCGAAGATAATATATTTTTCTCTCTCCAAATTGAGTTAGATAGTTGTTTATAGAGACGTCTCTAACCGTATATGAATAAAGATGGTGTTAGAGGAATTCTTTTTGAGGATTTTAATTTTTTTTTTTTTTGATCTCTTAAAGTTTAATGAAACAAGTAAATGAATTCTTATTTCTCAAAGATTAATTAGAAGTAAATATGATCCTAGTGATGTAGCTCTGCTACTCTCACTTTTTTTTCTAATTACATTCTTCTTCCCTACCAACCATATCGATCCACCTACATGTTTATTATTACCCGAACATATTCCCATGTATTATATCGAGTTGGATGAAGGGAAGTGCATGATTTTCTTTAGCTGTTGGTGTTATGATCTATCCTTAATAAATTTTAACATCGTACTTCGACCAATATTCGTTCTTCGTAAATGTTTTAAAGGTACGATGAGAAAGGTTTTCTCGGATTGGGGGTGGGAAGTAGGGGGTCCAGGGTGATTCGTGATTTTATCTAATTTTACCATTCATTTTGCTATAATTTATAACTTTTTAAGTCTGTAGTTCATTTATCGAACACACTAATATTTTCTCTTAATAATACTTACATTTTTACATAGGTTACATTGTTTGCCAGTGAAAGGGATTAGTTAAAATTAAACAAACTCTTGCATACTGTTCTTGGTATTCCATTGTTTTGGAATTAATTATTACAAGAGTAGGCATACCTTAACTGATAGGTATCTACCCCAGTCGGTTGTTTAGAATCATGACCTTTTATGGTTATCTTTTCTTAATCTTGACCTTTTCTGGTTATCTTTTCTTAATCTTGACCGTTTCTGGTTATCTTTTCTTAATCTTGAACTTTTCTATTGGATGAGCGATCGTATGACTTAAAGAGATCAGTAGAGAGTACATTATATAGTGTAGTTATCCTTAGACTTTGTTGAAATTAATTAATATAATTCTCTGACATTCTCCCTACAGGTGTAAATTAAGGACTGATATATTACGGAATAGAAAAATGAAGTTCGATGATATTAATTGGTTTGAAATTTCCGTTCGATCGGAAAGTATTCTGCGCTGAGCTCACCCTTGTTCTAGAAAGTGGATAATTGACGCTGACTGCCAACCTCTGACGGGATGATTACCGTATCGTTTCCCTAGAAGCTACTGCCGCCTGTACGATTACTGTTCTCCCTTATATGGTCTTTATATATGGGACCATACAAGTCTCGCTGAGGCCAAATTAGATCCTGAATAGGTTGCTGGCCTAGTACAGGACATTCTGTTTTCTGGTGACCTCGAGGTCTAAATACCTTCCGCGTCAACATCCCCGGGTTATTAAAGCCCCATGATGGATGCTCAGGATGTGACATTAGAAATTACTTAGGATATCTGCAAATCACTGCTCTGAGTTTGCCTCCATCATTGGGCGGAATGAAGCCTCGTCTTTTTTTTTCTTATAATTCTTTTCAGTGAACAGTGTATATCGTGGTTATCGAATTTTTATTTATTTTAAAATGAAGATGTTCTTATAGATTTGAAGATATAAATTTTTTTTTTGTTAGTCCACTATACTTGTATTTAGGGGAAATAATCTCCATTTTTATAAAAATGAAAACAATATTAAAATTTTGCGAAAAAAGTCTACTTGTGGTAAATGGTAAAAAAAAACTGAAAAGTAGCCGGGTGGTGATTTGTTCCTGTTAGAAGCTCAGTCCTTATTGAACACAGTATCTTTACGGTGCAACTAACTCCTGGAATCCGGGTTCGAATCCCTTTCTGGCAGATAATTATTTATTCTGACTCCATGAGTCAACCCTGCAGTTTGGGAGCCCTTCGGGGTCTACTCAGCCACTATAACACAGGTTCCCAAATTGGGTGGCACGGCACCCTCGGGTGCCTCAAGTGTGTGCTTGAAATGGCGCAAACTAATGCCTCATTCTCAGGTTATTATAAGAAAAGGAAGGAAATGTTAAAGTTAAAATAGCAAATACTAAGTTCATTCTAGCACTTTTTTTCTTCTTCTTTTCTAACATATTCAAACACTCTAAAGTTAATTGTACCTACATTTTTATTTTATTTGTTTATATCTCCGAAGTTGCCGCGTATTTTTATAACCAAAGATGGGTGCAAAAAAAGAGTTTGGGAACTGCTGTTCTATATAGTTGGTATTCTTTATTCACCTCCTTGTATAACCGTTGTTCAAAAAACAGTACTTCCTTACATTCGATGAAATGGTTGTACCCCATTACATGTTACAGTACCCCTGACTCTTGTAATGGATTGTAACGGTGCAGAATGTAGATCTGTTGAAAGTTGAAGCAAGTGCTTTTATTTTAATCATCCACAGCTGGAGAACAATACGATCCATGAGTGTGTTAATAGTTATTCAGTAAACAATGATTGGAATGTTTTCATGAATAGCATTGGGAATGAGGTAATTGCTATAACATTAAACTCTAATTAGTACTCAAAATTACTTCAGATATTAATTGCAACAATTACAATTACAGAGGCTCATCAAGTAGTTGAGATTGTAATTGAATTTCCGCAATGTTGAATTACAGTAATTGGAAAGTAATTATAATTGTTTTGTAAATTGCTTTTGCCCGAAATTTTTCACGAATATTTTTTTAATAATATCAGTGTAAAGTATTTTTTTTTAATATAAATAATAATTTATTATTATTTTATATTTATCATAGTAAAATATATTTTTACTGATATATGTACTTTTTATGGTTAATATTGTCACTAAAAACGATTTCATCTATTTGCTGTTTATGAATAATTTAATAATGTAATAATTTAGTTTCGATAAATATATTATATTATTTCTATAATATAAAATATTATGAAGATTAATATTTATAATTCGAGTTTTGTGTTTCAATATTAATAGCGCGTTCCTCATCCACATCCACAGCCTCCCTTGCGTAATATTTGTTTTTCTCCATCTGAATATTCAACAAGGTCCCGTTATCGAATTCAGGTATCCATTATAATATTAATATAATATTCTGTTCTGATGATTTCCGCTGAAGACTTTTCCTCTTTCGGTGTAACGTCCTTAACACATTCTTATCGCAGTGCGTCACATTGTTGTGTTGTAGAAGTGTGTTGCCTTCAGTTGACGACTTCACAACAGATGATTCATAATTTTACTTATTTTCGTTTTGTAATAGATGTTTCGTAAGAGCCTTTCGAAATGGGATTAAACCTTGCCTAACATAGAGAAATATCCAGTTGCCATCTATTCATGGTTAGCGTTCCTAATTGTCAAACTTTATCTTGGTCCTTATTTACTGCTATTAATATTGTCGTCTCAATTTTGTATAGGGGATTTCGTCGTTTTTATAGAGGTTACTATAAACATATTCTTTATTAAACGTTATTACCATACTAAATATTATGTAAAATTGTATAAAAAATGTCAAATGTAAAATTTTAAGTCCTCAACTTATTAATTTGATGAGCACTAGGTTTTAAAATATCTCAATGATCGTTAAAATAAATTAATATGTTTATAAATAATTAAATAATGAAGGCATTTTCAATGTTACCAACATTTAGTTCAATATTTTTAATAATGAATTTTTATAATCGAATAACTAAGCAATGTAACCCCTCCCTACTCAAAAATTAAATTCCAAAAAAAAATTCCGTCCGTCCACAGTCCACCGACAAACTATTTTTTTTATTTGTACCTATCTTGTTTATATTTGGCAGAGAAGGCAGAGGATATTACAGGGTGATTCATAGGAAAGAGAAGTATACCTTCACGATGTGGGAAGTTGAGCGGAAAAATAATCTTGAGGCATCTGGTATTTTTCTTTTTTCCATATTATTTTTCTTTAAACAAATGTTTTTAAATGGAGTCGATGAGTGTGATCTCTAAGTTGTTCAAATTCTATCTGTGATTAAGAAGTAATATCAGGTTTAATTATTTTAGACACTTTGCTCCACTCCAGTAAGTGTTAACCTCAAATGTGGTACAACGTCTTTAAAGTTTTTGTTTATTGTCTGAGATTTTATTTAGATTTAGGGTTTAAATCAAAATTTTATTTTGATGTATTTTTTATTATTTTACTCTATATTTTTATGTATTGAAATACGTATATTTTATATGTTCATGTGTTTTAATACATTTTGAATATTCTGCAATAATAAGACGTGCATTTTGTTATGTGGTAAAAAAAAAAAATGATAATAAATAAAATCAAATATTAAAATAACACATTTCCACTAACACTACCGGAGCGATATCGTGTACATATGTCGGCTTCACTATAGTTGCAGTAATGCCGATGTACAAGCTACTATTGTGAAACCGCGTTCAGAGTACCCGCCATAATTACCTTAATGCCACTTTAGCAAGAAAAGGATTTTAATAATTCTACATATACATATGTTAATTTTTGTATAGATTTTTTAAAACAAAAAACCGAAGGATAGCAAAATAAATTAACTATTGTAAACTATAGGTCCTTTCTTTGATTCAAACTTTGAGGAAGAAATGAGCTCATTTGATGGAATTTTCTGTCAGTGGTATCTCCTTTTGGAAATTTACTATTAAAAAATTATTATTATTGTATGGGTGTTTCTCGTGTAGAAGAAATTTTTTAACACCTATTTGACAGAAAAAATTAATAAGTTTTTGGTATAGAATTTTAATTAAAAAAAAAAAATCATCTCAGGAATAGATATATTAAGTTTTGATATACATTTCTAATTAAACATATTAACATTATTCGAGAGATATACTAGTTTTATCTAGATATGCTATATAAAAATAGCAAGAAATATAAAGTAATGGTTGTGCTAAAGAGAAGTGAATAATGCACAAATAAGTAATGGTGGAAAAGTGAGAATAGTGTAAAGATGTGACATGATTTCCTATATGAAATTCAAATTATGAAAAATCATTAGGTTTAAAGTACATGAGTATGGGACAGTGGTCCCGAAACGTTGTGCTGTAATATGATAATTTAATATAAATTACATTCAATTGGAAGTTTATTAACCTCGAAAAATTTTTATGAATTGACTTACCAGACTTCCTAAAGAGAAAATCCTATATAAAAATATTTTTTTTCTTTTATTTATCCTAAGTTATCCATTTGGTAGATATTGTTGTGTTTCTACGAAGTAGTAATTTAATTAAAGAACTGCTTCAAGTTTACTTATCTAAAGAGCTTTAAAGAACAAAATCACCTTTTTTATTTTTACATTTATGAGATTGGATCGGTTTTATTCTTTAATTAGTTCTCGTCTGATTAATATAATTGATATTTCCATTTTATTTCTTTTCTTATGTTGATGGAAGTATACTAAAAGACGAAGTGAATATTAAAAGGTCCTAGTAGGAAGCCGAAAGGAGTTGTGCTCACCCACGTGAGGCGATAAAGAGCCATAGGAATTCCTCCATCGGACCCTACTATTCATCAGCTGAGCAGTAATCGGGCCTGGCCTTATAGAGGCAGGCTAATTTGTCCGTTTCACTTGTTCTCGTCCCTCACCTTCTCTTATATTCCTCCTTCTTATTTACCCAACGCTCCGGTTATCTAGATCCCCTTTGTCTTGTGTGCCGCTCTCACCGAGATAACCAGTTTTGTAAAGCAATGGCTTAAGTCTACATTTTCGTCAACTTACATACAACAGATGTTATGAATCTCAAATTATTATTGTTAAAACCTTGAAATTTGATCAGCAAACTTAAGTTCAAACCTAAATGTCAGACAAGGCTTAAATCATTGCAGACCTTATTTGTAGAATAAGATAAGGCACTTTACTATACTCATTTTTTCCCCTACAAGTTTGACCTGGATAAAAACTAAAAATAAAATTAAGTAATAAAAACGTTTCAATGTATCTTCACTCCTCCGTTTACCCTTTACAATCATTGACGTTTAAATGGAGAATCGAATTATGTGTCGACTCCTCTAAAAGCATGTATTTATTTGTGAATAAATAAATTGTATAATTTATTCATTGGAATTATTTATTGAAAAGCTTTGTATACTTTATTACAATATTAAACAGAAAACGAGAGCAGAGAATAAATTAAGAGTCTATGGTCTTTAAGGAAAGGTTTAAGTATTCTATGTTCGCATTTTTTTATACATACACAGTGAAAGGTAAATGCTCGCTTTCCTAAACTTTGGAGCTTTTATTTTATTTTGGGACAACTAACAAAGATTAAATATAGGTTGTTAGATATCAGTATTGTTTTATTTGTTAAAATGCATTTTTTACTTAAATTTTGTGTTCTAGTTTGGAAACAAAAATCTTTTCACCTTAAAGAAAAAAAAAATACGAGAATTTTAAAAAATAAATAAAAAGAGTAAGGGAAAGTGTTGACCGGAGAACCATCCTAAAAAAACCCCACACGGTTAGTTAAATAATGGAAACTTTCTTTCTCAATAAAATTAATTTATTTTTTGTTAAATTAAGGCAATAATTTCTTTAATTGTAGACTTTAATTATACACATGTATATATTTTTTAAAAATTTAAATGAATTTTTTCCCCGACAAAAGTGCACCATGGCCACATAGGGCCTATTGTACGCCGACCCTACTCTGCTCAAAGTAGACCGATGGATGACTTAGCGAATCTGGATATTGTATACTTTTAAAGAATTACTTGTATCATTTTGTTCTAAAACTGTAATATTTTTATAAACATAAAAGACTTATCTTTGTATTTACTGTTATGAATATGTAGGACTTGTATACAAAGCGTTTCCTTCTTCATCTCTGAATACTCTGGACGTATTCATTCCTAATTTATGTCAAAGCAAACTATGAAATCTCCGTTTAGATCAATGCTACGCAAGAAATATTAACGATTAAATTTTTTTGTAATTTTTGGTTCAACCAGTACTTGTAATTGCTGATCAGAATTACTACTTATTGTAGCTCATCGGGTCGTTGCCAATATTTTCAATTATAATTTTATTTCTGCAATTTGAAATCACAGTAATTGCTAAGTATTTTTAATTGAAATTATTGCTTGCTCATTATTGGCTTACATCGAAGAGGCTATACGCCCCGCCCTTATTCTCTTATTCCATAGTATTCCAGTTGATCTATTTATTTGTTTGGTAATAGGGGCTCTGTACAACTTTAAAGTGAGGATTTTAAGATTATCTTCAAGTTTGGGTTTAACTAGCTCACTTAAAAGGATCTGTCACATCCTTGTTCCTGAAGTTTAGTACTATTTGATGAATTGAATTTAATTGAAGATGTTAAGTCCTCCTGATGAATTCAGTTGTAAAGTAGGTATCCTAAGTTTAACAAATCAAATCAAAAGTCTTTAAAAGTTTCTTACTCACCTTTTTAGATTATTAATAGAATAAAAAAAACAAGTAAAATATGTATTATATTAAGTCCTGGTTTAAGTAAAATAGGATTGACTCAAATATTTAGTTTATATTAAAATATTTTATATTGCTATAAAAACAGGTCAAATAAAAATTCAAATAGTGATTGAGCTATTTATATTGACCCAACGTTTCGCCCCCACGTTGCAGGGTTTCATGAAGGCTAAAAAAGATACAAACATTTAAATGATGTAAACATAAATGAACAAAGTAAATTTTTAAAATATGTATAGTGAAACGTAAAAATTAAATAAAAATAATAAAAGGTTATAGACTGTTAATGCAAACATAAATAATAACAGATAACAGGAAAAAATATAAAATACAGTACAAATTAAGAGATGGACAAAAAGAGGTAAGATTTATTATTTTATAATTACACATGGTTAATCAGCGATCTTTCAGTAATCTTTTTAGTCACTCATTTAAGTACATATTAATAAAATGACTTAGACTACATTTAAAATAATGTGTGTATCCTCATATATATCATTCGGATTGCTCATACACCGTGAATAAGGGAGGAATACGCTTTAATGTTTCGTAAAATATCATGTTAATATTATTACATATTTATGAATAGAGTATTGTCTAATAAAAAGATAGTAATAAATATAGTGCCACTATTTATTATTAAAATAAAATTTCAGATGCATTAACGTTTTAGAATGTTCAAATATGTAGTAAAGTGATTTACATCTCGTCTCTTTGTTTATCATCTGTCTCTCCTAGTACCATAATTTACTTCTGGTCTAAATCAATGTAAATGTTTTCAATTAAGCATTTTTATTATGTTATACATCGACAATGTTTTGCAGATTCTCACTAAAACTTCGGTCAATTCTTTAACTTCCTATCTGTACTAACTGAAATTCAAACAGTGCATTATTGCTAATTATATGGAATCCTGTAACAGGCTGCTTATCATTAATACAAAAAATGTTATATCCATTGTATAAAAAATAATTAAAAAACTTTTTTTTATTTTAGACACCGTCCTAAAAAAGCACAACTAGTGGCAGCTTGGATGTATTAATTTGTGTTTTTATATGATCAGAAATATTTTATATTGTTAATAATAATTATAAACTCTTTAAAAGTGATGTTTTTTCGGCAAATTAAAATTCTTTATATAAAATTGGTTCAGTTGTTTTAAAAGTTTAAGTTCTCCCTTAATAACGAGGTGTTAAAAGTCAATATTTTCAAGAAAAATTAAACTTATCTACATGAGATATTGTGATTTTTCTTTTATTTGTTATATAGTATTAAAAATCTTCCTTCAAGGAACATTCCTTTATTCTTTTGGAGTATTCCCTCATTCTTAGGATATTCTATAAAAACATTACAGCTTTTTTTTTTAAAAAAAACTAATATCTGTTATAACAGCCTTTTATCCACATCTCGTGTTCAAATATATTTCAAACTAAAACTTTTTTTTTTAATATGTATTTATTGCTATTTACAACTGTAAATTATAATACATTTAGTAAATCTGATCAAAGT
>NW_027111449.1:1990609-2006072 GCF_000696795.3 Halyomorpha halys
GCCTCGGAGGATTGTCAGGAATGGAAAAGGATGCAAGATTAGAAACTAGGGGGTTTGAGTGGTTAGATAATTTATATAAACTAAAACTTACTCTGTTTCTTGTACATCACACTTCTATACTGCAAGTTTATATTATATTTTAATTTTTTTTCTAAATTTGACGAAATAAAATTATATGTAGAAGACTCAGGGATCTATATAGAACTGTGATATTGGAAGAAATATTGTAATAAAAGGTAAATGATATGAAATTTTAATTATTAATTTAAATAATTTGTGTAAAATTGATTTTATTTTTATTGTTGAATTGTTTCAAATCTGTAGAGAACTGTGAAGAAAAAGGAGTACACAGAAACGTTAGTTGAATATTTATATATTTAAATAAAGGATGATATAGAAAGTATTAGATATATTTATGTTGTACTTTTTGTCTTCATTGTTCAAATTTTTCCTTTTTTTTTCTTTTAATTTTCGACTATCATTCTATAAAGAGTAAAACAATGTTGTTGATGGAAAATATTTATTTAAGTACAATAAACTAAATCTTATATCTTCCTAATGGTGCAATATTGATATAATATTATTGACTTATGTTATAATTGTCCTCATTTCTTGAAATTATTAGGGGTAAAATATATAAATACCTTTATAATGCGATAGTTACGACAGTGACACTTTCCCTATTTGTAGAATACCGAACTATGAAGATGAAGACCAAATACTGGCAGAGAAGGTTTGCAATTTTACGGTGGTCGGTTCCCTGCCGCCTGCTTCAGATGTTATTCCACCCATTAAACCTCTTGGGCTGCTCACCCGAAATACTCTCTAAGCACAACCGGTCCCTTTTACCCCCGATCTCACCAAATAATTCCCGACTGTTAAAGGTGTTTTATTCCGGTCCGGGCGTGAAGTGATGCTTTCCACTCTCGAGATGAATCGCGTTCTCAATGCTTTCGACCTCTCATTTTCGACCTATAAAAGAAAAGGTAATTTGCTACCCTAAGCACGTTTTCCACAGTGCCTATAAGCGTACGCTCTCTGCTTGTTAGGGCCTTCATTAAAAATTAATGATTTTAAAGCGCGATGTGCTGGTCACTGTAGGATTTATCGATACGTTACGCTCTTCAATCTGTTTCTGCCTTCATTGAGTACTTATACTGTGAAACTTCCATATAACGGACAACCCACGTGGAAGGTAATTTTGTCCGGTATACAAGGTGTTTGTTAAGAAGGGAAGAAAGAATGAAGTTAAGTTGTGATACCTTGTAAAACCTAAAATATGATAATATTCTGTTTCGACCATCATTTTGTAGAACATATATATTGGTGGTTAGTGTATATTGTAACTAATAACTAATTATGATCAAAATAAATATCATAAATAATTATAATTTACTTAGTATTTTTGTTACCTACTTCTAGAAATGCCTCCTTGCACAACAGTTTTTTAAAACGGTGCACAGCACTGAACCCTTGACCCTTCATGGAGATATAGGGGAACCTATTTCATTCCATAGGTTCGATAACTATCAACAGATGTTATGTATACCATTCGCGTGTGTCAATACATCTCAAAAAGATAATTGACGTGGTGAATTGCAAATTCCTAAAATTAGTTTGATTTTTTTTTTAATTTACATTTTATAATTCACAAGTGAAGTTATCAACAACAAAATAGAAATTATCAAATGTTTTCGAAATTAACTTCTTGAAAATATAAAGCATTTCTTTCCCTTATGAGGGAAGAAATAATTTTAATAAATAATATCATAAATGCACAAATTTTTTCGCCTAGGATATATTGGATTCATATTCGTGAACCTTAATTAAGTGCATTATCTTGTATCTGAGAAAAAAAATCAATAAATTGAAAACTTTTTTTTTGTCAGATGTGCCACTATTCAAGCAAAGCAGCAATGTGTCCTTATTCATTTTTCAAGTTGGAGTTCAAGTAGATTTTGATAACATATCAGTTGCACAATGTAAGTTACATATGTATACCATTTATTATGTTGGTTATTGGCTACTGTAGTTCATACATTCTTTACTTATTTTTTTTATCAACGATGGTTGAGATTTATTGGTAAAAATGGAAAGAAAACATCCCAGGTTATAAAAATATTCCACTAGAAATTCATCGACTCCTTTCTGGTGCGTTGTGAAACCGTTTTCCCATATTATAAAAAGAATAAATTAGAGGTGATAAAAATAAATATTAGAAAAAGATTTAGAAATAGACCCGACCAGGTGATCGTCCTTGGGATTTATTATGGGCTAGCCATTCCGAAGCAGACTTTAATGTCAAATCAACTCCCACACTCTGCCATAAAGAGCTATAACAAACACATATCGATATCCCACTAGCTCGTAATGGAAGCTGATTTGTATACGGCGATTGTGATGGTGAGATATGCTTATGGTTCCCACCACTTCCAGGAGCTGTAACTTGCGCACTCCCTGAGGCCTGTGGAGAAGACGCACCTGCGTCAAAGGTGACGCAAGGAGAATACATCAGTATTCCTCAGGTGTCGGGGGCCCCTTAAGGGAGTTCTTGAGAGAACGTTCTGGGGAAATGTCAAGGCCGCCCCAGTTTCCGCTTCCCATGGCTCCGCGTCCACTTTACCTGTCGCTTTAAAGCCATCTCGGAAAGTGCTTTATCCGATCAAGATGCTTTATTGGTGGGAATAATTATTAAAATTATTATATGGAAACCTTTTTAGTTGCGAGGTGTATAGTTGGTTAAATTTACTTCCCTACACGTGTTATTTCAATATGGGAGAAATATTTAATCTAATCGTTTGGCAGAAAGCATAACAACTTGTATGTTTAAAAATTTGATTTTTTTTTTTGTCGTACAAAATATTTTAATATTGATCTTTCTGTACCGATGGAAATTTATGTTTAATAGTTTTAGAGATAAAACAATATTTATATTTTAACTACAATTTAAAAATACAAACTAAAAAAAAATATATATATATGTATATATAACTAAACAAAATTTATATTTTGAAGTAACGTATATTAGGAAATAACAGCGCATCTTCAGCTACCATCTATTGGTTTGTAATATAAGTTCATTGCATTTTTTAATATTTTAATTTAATCCTATGTTTAGAAAATCATGTTTACTTGGTCAATAGTGTTTACATATTTAAAAAAAAAGATTAGTTAAGGTCCTTTTATGCATCTTGTGATCCTCCACCCACCCTATTCACCAGTCCTTGCCCCAACAGATTTTTCACTTATTTCGGGCCCTTCAAAACTCTCTTTAAGGGAAACAATTTTTTTTTTTTTTCCTTTTCCTACGTCGGCCCAAGACTCCCGTTGGAGTCCGAACTGTGGGAAACAATTTAATTCGCTCGAGGACTGGAAAACGCACTTAGAGGAGTTCATTGCGCAAATATCTGAAAAGTTCTGGGAGGACGGAATTAAAAAAATTATCTAAAAGATGAAAACATGTAATAAATCAAAATGGATCATATATAATTGAATTAAAATATTTACATGAATTTGAAGTTTTTATTGAAATCAGCTTTAAAAAACGCTACGAACTTATTTATTAAAGCATAATGAAAACAAAAAAATATTTATTTATATAATTTCACGAATTATAACAATATAGACATCTTCAATTACAAAATAATTAATCTTTTCTGAAAAAATCCTTAGACATGTGAATTCATTGTACCGTAGCTTTTTTTATCAAAATAATACTTGTTACTTCATTAAGACCTTTGTAATTATACTGATGAAAGCTTTATAATAATTTAATTTTTTTTTCTACCATTGCAATGGGTAACAGTTCATGTAATTTAGAATGGAGAACTCTACCATAAGTTTTTCCTTATTCTGCAATTTTTATGATTTATTTCTATTTTGTAGCTTCCAAACCTCAGACATTCAATGTCATTATACTATTAATAAGTTTGTTGTAATTACTTGAATAGAATCTGACATTCTTTCGGTATGTTTCTGTTTTATAGATAACGAAGAAAAAAACGAAAACGTAATTCATTTTTTTTTACTGAAAATATTATTTTCCCAGACAAATAATTAAAGAATAAAAAAGCTTTGCCAGATCTGAGAGGCGTTGGAGAGAGAGAGAAAGACCTTGTTCCTCACGAAATGATGCTTTGATAACCCGGTACGTGCCGCAGCCATAACGGTTTCTTTTACTGTTTAGAACAGATTACTAACTCACCATTTCCTTCTGTCCTATAAAATGTATACAATTATTGTAATTGACCAATTGGTCGTTTTTTCTCAGGAATTATATAAATCAAACGGGGTCGTTGACTTGAAAAAATACGGTTATCAATGAATTTTTCATTACGCTTTAATTAATAATATTAAAACACTTTTTTTACTTCATTTTATCATACTGTAAGTAAATTATTTTTAGAACTGTATCCTTGAGACTAAGGAAACGTAGTATTTTTTTTCTGTAGGTGGCAATATGGAGAACAAATAATTACTTCTTGTAATTAATGGAGTGGGTGTTCTCGAAAATATTTCTGTTTCGATGAGATGGTATTTAAAAAAAAATGATTCTTGGTTTTTATTTTTTGTTTTTTGTTTTTTATTATTAATTCATATTTATATTATTAATTACAAAAATTGTTACAGAGAGGGCCGTTATCAGCTGCGCCCGTGCCTAAGACCAAATAATACAGTGGGGCCCCTCTCAGTTAAAATTTCAATTGTTATTTCGTATGTCATTTTAATATACAGATCGAAGTATAATTAAAAAGAAACTTACTGATATATTATAAGTTTTGTTATTACTTTATTATATTATATATATTTTATTTTATACCAGATCGGTCTGATGGGTCTTACATGGTTGATATAATGGTTATATTATTATTTTTTTTTTAACAGTTGATTATGGGACTACACCCGTAGTCTCGTACAAAAGACTACTATATACAATATTATTATTAAAAGAAGACAAAAAAAAAATAAATAGATAAGAATAATGCTTCTTTATAAAAGAGGAAAGTAAAATTAATAACAAAAAATAATGATATTGGTACACTTAAATAAAACAAACAATTGCCCTCTAATAGTAAAAAGAAACAAGTTAATTTGAAAAAGGGACTAAAGAAGAAAAAAAAAAAATGAATAAATAAAATGAGTAATAATAAAAAGTAAAATAGAGGTAGTGGGACTATGAATTAATTTTATATTTATTAAAATTTATAACAGAATGTCCTGCAGCAGTCTGGGCTTCAGTCTTCGGGTTGAGGTTGGGTTTCCCAGGTTATAGGTCACTGCTCGTTTAACTGTCGGCAATTGGGAGTGGAACTTCATGAACCCTTTTTTGATGTAATCCTCTATTGACTCTATATGTAATTCGCGATCCAATTGGCTACTTGCTATGAACCAAAGAGCATTAACTGCGATTCTTAGGACTTTAT
Source organism: Halyomorpha halys (assembly GCF_000696795.3). NCBI lineage: Eukaryota > Metazoa > Arthropoda > Insecta > Hemiptera > Pentatomidae > Halyomorpha > Halyomorpha halys. Next base: position 1,996,033 of record NW_027111449.1, read on the forward strand.
TTTGAAAATATTGTAGTTTTTTCTTTTCGTGAAAGATGCCGTTACTCAGACTTAAGTATTAGTGATGTAATTTATCTCATTCATACCAAAATCATATGACATCTAATATAAAATGACAGCAATCACATCCATACTCTAAATTTACCCACTCAGCCTAAGTGTGTGATCTAGGCGTGAGTGGTAAAGCATAGTTTTAGATCCTTGCTCGGCCCTCTCATCGCGCTACTGGAAAGTACTTTGCCAGTGAAATTTGAATAAGTGTGATAAACTGAATTAAAATAACTTAAGTTTACTAAATAATTCAAAAACACTATCCAAAATTATAGTCTCAAAACATTTATTTCATTCACACGTCCAACGTTTCGGCCAATTCGGCCATCTTCAGGGACAATCTCAAATTACTATGAGACATATTATCCCATAGACATATTATAGAGGTTATAATAAAAGTGTATAAATAGTGATAAAAGGGAAATAATTTGATTGTGATTTTTAATGTAATTTTGACATATTAGATATTAATGTTTTGACCTGGGCAGAATGGCCTGTATGGAGTTTTTTTAAATGGTTTGGATAATATGTCTCATAGTAATTTGAGATTGTCCCTGAAGATGGCCGAATTGGCCGAAACGTTGGACGTGTGATTGAAATAAATGTTTTGAGACTATAATTTTGGATAGTGTTTTTGAATTATTTAGTAAACAATTACCAGTCTCAAGAAAGAAATTTAAAGATTATAAATAACTTAAGTTTATTATTGTATGAAAAATATGACATAGCTTTTTTTCACTAAATGTAATTACTTAATAATGATAGCGTATTTTAATGGAACTTGAAATATTTTTTTCATCAGCCATTTTTGAAAACAATAGTCTACATATCCTGTCTTCTTGAAAAATTTGATTAATCCAACCAGAAGTCCAAAGCGAAATTGGACGTATTTCCTAACCTTGACTTAATAAACCACATTTTCATTTCTCTTTAAATTATAAACAACATATGTATCTATAATAAAAGTCCGGACTGTACGTGTCTGTAACTACTCAGTTACTACCTGACTGATGACTGCATTTCACAAACGCCAACACCTAGTAAGCTGGCATAATTAATGGTAGTTCTCACGCTGAAGATTTGTAATACGACTGAGTTAAAAAAAAAATTGATTCTAAGGGTTAAAAAAGAAAAAAAATACTAAAATGTAGAGAGTGAGGGCGATTAAAACCGTTATTTATAATTTAGGCTACTCTGTCAGTATGTATGTAATCAGACTCCATTATCAAAGTACGAAAGTGTGTGAAATTATTCATGACAGAAAATCATCAAATGTTTTCGGTATTGATTTCATAGAACTATAAAACTTAATTCTTTCATCTTTAATATATTGGATTCATATTCGTTAATTTTAATAAAGTACATTTTTCTGTACCTGTAGGCTAATGGGAACAAAAACCAATCGGATATTTCGTTCTAGATCATTATCAATAACTACTACCTCTCCCCTGTTCTGACGAAGTTTCGAAACAAACAGTAACAGGAAGCGAGTATGATATTGAGAGCGGGCACCTGACCCCAGTCACAAGGAGATCGTGTTTCCTCCGATGACTAACTGTCTCAATGGCTCCGCGCTGATATTGTTTCGTCTACTTTTCCAGTTTTAGACGCTATGAATAATATCAACGGCATATTGTTTTGTGGAGTCATGCTGTAGGAATGTATTGATGTATCTATTACGATTCATATAATATCACCTTCAAAATAATTTTTAAAAAATAACATATATCACCCTCAGAATACAAATTACATTAACAATCATCATCATCATCCTTTTTTAAAAGAAAAAATATTCAAAATTGAAATCATGACTTCTTCTATAATTTCCACTTTCAACAATTAATTAGATTTAGATAGGACCATCAGTTCTGGTTTATAAATACTAAGTATGCTTACCCATTGCCATTATAATCCTTTTTTAATTACCTATCTGGTTTTATATATGTTTAGGAATTATTATTAAATTTTTTCTCCGTTCTCTTGAGTATTATGAGTTATTTAGGTCAAAATGTTAAGTGAAAAAAAAGTTGATAAATTTTGTCCGCCGATTTCAGTCATAAATTATTACTTCATAAAAACCTTTTTGACTGTGCAACTTCTAATGTGATTTAAAATACGACAAATCCACAATATTCAGAACTTTGTAATTAATTATTAATGGAATAACTATAACAAAAATAGTTTAAGATCCGTTACACTACACCTCAGTAGTTAGTGTCTTGATTACACCCCACCAGTTTTCTCAAGAAGGTCCCTTTAATTTTTTTATTATGATTATAGAAAATTATATTATTTTATTTAGTTATTGAAATTTTGTTGGAATATCTATTTAAGATTTGTTTAATATATTACAAAATGTATTGAATCTTTCATCTAAAGTTGTTTTAATAGCATTTATAAAATAAAGGTAAGCGGGGTATGGGATGAAATCAAATAACCTCAGGTTGAAGCATGGCTATGGCTGAGAATTTATGCTTTAATTATGAAAGGCTCATAGGCCTTTCTAGAGAGGCTTAATTTTCGCAGAAGGCATCCATTCTTTTTACACGTTCCCATAATTATTGGCGTCGGATCCGATATTTCATGTAATCGGACGCTCCGTGCCGAATCTCGGAACGAACGCTGCCATGTTGAGACTGGAGCTTTATTACTGATGCGATTCGCACGAGGTTATTGTTTAAATAAACTCGTACATTAGTGGAAATATTTTCTTTTTTTTTTACAATGATTTAATACCTACAATTATCTGTATACAAATACATTAAACTAAACAGAAACAATATATGATCATTTTAATTTATTGGAGGAAGATAGTCCGGGTTGCGGTCAATAAAGGTATCAAAATAGTGACAGAAAACTATTTTGATACTTTTATTGACCGCCACCTTTTTTTCGCCACATTTTCTATTCTACTTCATATGGTTAACTATCTTCTTCCAATTTTAATTTATTGTTATTTTTTGTCTTACTAATTTCTTATTATATAAGAAATTTTTGAATATAATAATTTGTTATTATTGTAATAAGTTTACAGCAAATGCGCTCTCAATCTTAAACCTTTTTTTTGTTATTATGTGGTAAAACGTAGTTAAAGGAATAATACTTCTAAAATTACAATTATTTATAAATGAAGGGGTCTAATCTAATCTCAAAAATTGCCGAATGGTATGAAAAAATCCGTTCTAGTCGGGTCCGACTCAGACATTTATTGGATAGTGTGAAAGCTACCATACACACCATACACACGCAGCTACTATAAAATATGTATCTGACCTTTGTCAGTTTGAAAGGATAAAACTTCGAATGTGAGAATGATAATAATTTTATCATTCACTACCTTATGTAAACATCTGAAAACCAAAGAAATAGATCTTTGTTATTAATTGTTGAACTTATGAGCCATTCTTACTGCCTCTATAGGAGAGGAGTTTTATTTTTTAAATTGTACATCTTTTATAAATTATGAAAGTTACTTTATACTACACACAAGCAATTGTAAAAATATTTATGAGAAGATGGTCGGAGGGGGAGGGGTCAGTAAATAAACAAAAACTTATTTATTTATGCCAATGTTTCGATCTGAGTTTCAGGCCTTCTTCAGGGCTACAAAAACAAAAAAAATATTACAACTCAGAGAAACATAAACAAAAAAAAGGAAATTTTCCTGCTAGAATTGACCAGTATTGCTTCCCTCCTCCTTTCTCAGCGGTTCCGTTTCACCCTTTCGTCACGAATTTATTTTACTCCTGTATAATATTTGTTTCTTGATTTGTAGTACGTCGATAAAGGCGTTTCACTAAAAAAAAGAAAGATTTGTTCTTAGTCTGTACGAAAACACAAAATAAAATTTGATAATATATAAAAAATCCGAAATAATATAAATTTTTTTCGGCTTGTAGTGAGCAAGAATTCTCGAACACGTGTCTAATATTTTCGACCTAGTATTTATTAGGTCCCCCTTTGTCAGATTTATTATTAATTTTATGCCTGGAACACAACCCGTCTGAGATAAAAGTACCTCATTCTTTTACCATCCCTAAATACACAAAAACATATATAGTTAGTGATATATTATTTCCTGGGGCATTCGGGAGAGATAGATATGTCGACCGGACTGGCCACCGTCGAGGGTGACAAATGGAACCTGGCCCGTATGACTCAGGGTCCTTGAGGCTTTGAAGCCGGGCTTTACAAGTCAATAAACTCGCCGCTTACTGCTTCCTCTCTCCGTCATTATGGCCAATGGGAACGGCAATGAGTCAGGTGCAGGGGAATAATTGTTTTCTTAACAGTTCCGCAGCTCAGGTTAGGAAAATATTCTCAGCATTGTACTCCAGTCGTTCGTACCCACCATTATTTTTTAAGATGTGCACTGGAGGTGAAATTAAAGTTAGGAGTGGGACATCGACTTCGGAGTCGTTATCTCATGTCAAAAAATACGCATCCTAAAGGACTGAACTGGAGAGGGTAGCTCAGTTGTTTAGCCCTGGGTTAAGGTTCGAGTCCGATTTAGGCAAGTAATAGATGTACTCTGTTATAAGAGCCGCGAATCGATTTTGAGCTGAAGAGACACACCCGGTCTCTATGAAGTGGGTAGCTGACTCTTCATTGGGTTAGAGAATAAACCCGCTTCATAAATATAAAATGTTGACCATATCTCCCTATTTTTTTAAAAAATAAACCATACTTCCTTATATAGACGGTTCCTGGATAGTGGCGACGAATGCTAATACAAATAAAATTATGGTGGTGAAAGAGTTTAACTACACTTATTTCTCTAAATCTTGATAGTGATCAAATCGAAAATACGGCGTTAAATACCAAAATAAAAATTTTGTATTTAACTTGTAGCACAGAGGTATAGAGAGGTGATTGGACATGTAATTAAAATTAAAAAAATTACATTTTTTTACGAGATAAGAAAAAAAAGAAATAAAGAAGAAAAACAAATAGAAAATCATAGTGTTCAAAAGTAAAAGAAAAAACACTTAGCACAAGTTTCAAGTAAACAAAGATAATAAAATAGTACTATTGGTCCATTTTACACGAAATGTCCGTTTTTATTGCTTCAGAAATTCAAAGTGGCATTAGTTGACTTTTGTTAATACATTATGTTCACAGATTGATGAACTGTTATTATTCCTTTTTTTTTTATTATATTTACTAGCATCCCAATTAATTGCACATTAGTAAGTTTGCCATCAAATATAATCATATTTGAATACGAGATTTTCGAGGTGATTTTTTGTTATGAGTTTTTTATTTTATAGATATTCGCCAGTCCAAGAAACATTATTTTGTTAATAATAACATAAACGTTCGGAGTAGGGAGTTGTAACGAACAGACCATTCACTGGTGGTTTCATAAATTTTTGGTCGGTAACTCAGATTTGGATAACCAAAGGAAGACCTCCACCAGCAATTGACAACGATGAACTTAGGCTTAATTCTCTCTTGAAATTTGTTTGCCCATGAATTGTGTAGAGAGCGAAAATTTAACATGGTGCTGTTCAATATACTGAACCAGTCGGTGTCCTCGCTTAAAAAGCAATTTTTTTGTTTAAATATATTACAAAGAATTTTTTTATTGAGAAAAATGAAGAAGAGTAAATAAGCAATTAATAAATATCTTATTGCATCATTGGAAGAATTCACTTTAATTTTTACTAAATATTCTTATCTAATCTAAAAGCAAACTTGAAAGAAAAATGGGAACTGTTGTAAAAAATATGTTAAAAATATTACTGAATTTTTGTTATTTTTTTTGGTATTGTATATTTCTTTAGGAGTTTAGTTATGTTTTAGACTATACGGTCTATGGTCTTGTGAAAATTCGTAATAAGTAAAATTGCAGTATTAATTCGGCATCTTTAAGTAATCCGCGTTGGAACCTGAAAACTCCTTAAGCACTCATTCAACTATAATTGTTATGTGTTAACTTTTTTTTATTATTTTTACCGACGTATTTACTAATGACTTCTATACCTAGACATCTATTTCCAGTTCCCGATAGCATCGAATGGGAAATATCTTCAATGTTATCGACAAATATCATACAAACCAGGTCCTCCTTCTTGCTATAGTGTGATCTCCGTCATTACTAACCCGCCACAGAAACACCAGACTTAAAATGCACACATTTCAATTTCAGGCTTATTTGCCCTCAGACGTCTTTGCGTTGGTTATCACTGCTTTAATGTATGACTATATAACATTGTTAAAATATTGTATTTAAACTAAAATTAAAAATTTTATTTATTTATTTATTAATATAGTACAAAATGGCATAGTTAAAAGATGGCGATGGATATTATATTCGTAGAATGGTCGAATAATTGATCTCATACTACTCAGAATAGTCAGTTTAAATTATTGCCCTGTATTGATCATGTTTGTTTGAGCTTTCTGCCTTGAAATTTTCTCAGGTTCTGTCGATCTATTGAAGACATTTCACTCACTTTGCTCATATAAGTGATGATTCCACAACGTTTAAAATATTCAGAAATCATACATTTTTCATTAGCAATGTCCTAGGTCAAAGAGAGGGCGTTGAAGAGAACAGCTGCTACATAAATATTCTTCTTTATAAATAATAATTAATTTGTGACAATTCATCATATAAAAGGTCAAGTATAATGCTCGACTTTCAAAAATAGAGTTGAAAAATTTCATTTGGGTTAGGCATTTGAGGTCAAGTATTTCCAACGCAAACGCCTTTCTTAATGGGTACCAAATCTGCCATCATAAAATAGCGGCTGTCAGCCCGGGAAAAAAAATTGTATACCCTTTGGTCTCCCCATTTTCAACACCGTCCACATTGTAACAGTAACAGTCGACATTCCGTAATTAGTTGTTCGGCTCAGATCAAAGGTTTTTTTTTCCCTTACCATGTCCTCTCGGCTATAAATTTTGGATAAAATCAATGACCTCTATATTTCTAATGGAAAGATAAAACAATGATCTCTTTGGTCATAATACCTTTACATCTTTTCCAAGTTAATATCTCTATGGATTAAATACTCCCGATCCTGAGTAGTAGTATACTTATATTTTTAATTAAAACATTTTTTTTATACAAATAATAATTAACAATAAAATTGTATTATTAAAACCAAAACAAAATAGTAGTAACAAATCAGAATAATTAAAAGTTTAGGTGAAAACAAATAAATAAGTCTGCTATGAATTAATTATTAGATATGTTTAAAGTATAGGTGAAAAATGAATGGTTACTCTTCGTCATGAATCGTGGTTTTCTTCTTCTTCCTTGTTCTACCTTAAATGGAAGTTATGTATGAACAGAACTGCACTCTTCAAGGTTTCTATTAAAATAAATAAAAGAATACGGCTCCAGCATAAAAAAAAAAAAATTTATTTAACAAATCTCATGTTTAAGGAGGAACATCGTTAGCCATCGAATCGTTTCTATCTACGTTCTTGTTTTCAGCGTGAAATTTTTCTTTATTTAATTCGGAAAATTTTTTTTTTTTTTATTCTGTGAATTCTTGAATTTTATGTATTTAGTTAAACTGTAATTAACTATTTATTATCGGCAATAAGACTTGTTTTTCTTTTACTGACTCCGTCAGGTTCTTTGGGCCTTACCTCCATATGCCATGGTAGTTTTCTTTCCTCGGGCATTCTACATGTGACTGAATCATTCTAGTTAACGTTCCTCAATCAAGACTACGATTGAATCATCGACATTGATGGGACCTTCAAATCTCCAAATGGTGTCATTCTGGCCAGAATCCTTTCCTTTTTTTCAACTACACTCCTACACTCAACTACAGTTTTGTCTCGGGCTATTCATTTTTTGCTAACTATGGCATTGGTAATTTAAAATTAAGAATATACACCGTTCGCTTTGCTCACTCGGTTTCTAATGTGTGGATCCAACCTGCCATCCCTACTTACCAGAGGGCGAGATATTGGTGTGTATGTATCAACCAATTCCAGAAATATTCCATTACATGTAATTGGTGCTTTTTCTGTTATTCTTCTTTTGACAGATTATTCTTGACGATTATTTACTTTTATACCATTCCTGTGTTGACCCCTCCATTCTACAGCAACTTTATCATTATTATCCGGTTCTATAGTCATGCTTTTTAAAGTATAGTCTTCCACACCTTCAAGCCCCTACATTTACGAACGTCCAACCGGTAAAGGTTTTTTTTTATTACTTCTATCAAATACCATCTATTTCTTTCGGTTACGGATAAGCGATCATGTTTTTCTCATGTCCAATTTGGGAAAAAGTTGGTTTTAGGTTAAAATGATGAAATATCATATTCTATCGAGTACTTTCTCTCATATATGTGAAAATATAATTTTCTTTTATTTTCAAACGATAAATCTTTAACTTTAAATTATAGGAAGCTGTGTACCCAATAGAAATTTGTAGTAGAAGTATGTAAAAAGTGACATTTTCTGAAGTGAAAATAAGTAATATACCAAAAAAAAAAAAAAAAAAAATACAAAATGTTGATGAAGCTTACCCATGTACTTAGGCAAACCTTTTGAAATTAAAAATAACGAACTTAACGTATATCTTTATGTAGAATATAAATCTTTAAAAACTGATACTTTACAATGCTTTCTGATACTAGCCGGATTAGGAACAGAGAAAGGAATGAAGCGGCAGGATGGTGTGTGATAGAGATTAATTACTTCTTATGAAATGAGACAGAGATTAAGACATATTTATTTATAACACTATAATACAAACTGGTATTTACAATAGGTCTCGTAGAGTATCCTACGACCACTATATTCGACTAGCTCAAGACTCTACATGGAGAATACATTCTTCCCTCTGCCATTGTGCTATGAGGCTTAAATCTAACTAATTGTGGATGATAGGAACTTGCAGTAGGGAGGTGGGGGTTTGTATCAAGGATAGAAAAGTCTACTTGATGGTATCAAGCTAATTTTCTAGGAAATAGGAATGAACAGAGCTCAAGTTCACGATATGTTCCCAGGCTGTATCTTGTGGGTAACACTACTTAGAAGGTTGTAAACCAGGGCTGTGTTTCTGAGTCCTGAAAGCGATTTTATAAACAAAAAGACTATTCCCTTGAAGTGACCATTCTCACTACGAAAGGGAATGAAAGGCTGTAAAATGTCCAAACTAAAGACAGGGCTGCCTTCCTGGCGAAAATGCTTGTGATATGAGTATTTACACTAATTGTTTATTACATAAACTATTAGTTATTATAAAATAATTGCATAAAGCAATAAGGTATTACACTATAAATCAGGAATGATTTGTTCCTCGCAGTTATTTTCATAACTGTTTTCACCTTGTGTTCTCTATCTTCTTGGTCGTAGTTAACATTATTCCAATTGAGAACTTTTTTTAGAGAAGAATCTAAACCCACTCCTGATCAACCGTAGCTGATTCAGTAGAGAAGAACCGTTATTCCTCCTTTCGGCTATCAGCTCAACTATAGACATTGCTTCCCGCCTATATCGTCATCCTCTAATTGGTCCTTCCAAATTCGGCGTTTAAATTGCCGGAATGACAATGTCCTTTGATATTTAGGTGTCCTGTATCCATTAAGACCAGAATTAGGATTCCCTCTTAACTTTTAGTGACGAATCCTTTTGGAATATGCCGTAAGTCGTTCAATCTTTAGAAAGCTTAGAAATAGTTGGATTATTAGGAATACTCTGTATGTAGACATCAGATTTAAAAGACTATTAACCTCTGGGTTTTTTGTTCTCTGTATTTTGTAAGGATGTTACATGTGTAATATAATGGGCATTCTGGTGTACTTTAGTTGAAAATTTATTAAATTCGTTTATGAAATAAACATTTTATAGTTATATAAGAAGGCTTAGAACCAAAATATGGTATAATAGCTCCGTGTGACAGAAATGGCTAGGAAGAGGGATTATAAAAACGGTTAAATACGATCACATAAATCTATAACATCAACGGTAAATTTTTACATTTTCTCTCCGTGTTATATTCACTACTTTAT
>NW_027111449.1:2006122-2015987 GCF_000696795.3 Halyomorpha halys
TAAATACATGTATATCCTGTAAGGTGAATCAATTTTATGTATCAATAATACAATAAAATATAATTAAATTAAGTTGATAACAGAACTCAGTGCTTCTGGGCAAAATGTTCCGAGCTCTTCCGCCTCTTCATTCTTAAGTCATTTTTTTTTTATAGCTAGAGGTCGTCAAACGGTAGCGTTTTAGGTTGCTCGCGTAGGTTTAAAAAAAAGTAAATAAAAAGTCCGGATTGCAGTAGCCCAGACACACGCGTAGTTTTCTTTCTTTGGGAACATCAGGTTAATTGCAAGTTTGTTCTTCTTGTTACTTTCTTTAACCTTTCTGTCTGATCGTTCCTGATAGAGCAGGTAATTTAATTAACAATCTGTTTGTTATTTTTTAAGATTTCTAGTAAGTTTATTTTAATGTATTCTGTTTGTGTTTATGGGTACATATTTGAGATATTGATTCTTAGATTATTTTAATGTCCCGTAGTAATGGTTTTTTATTTTCTTATAAGTGAAATCATGTACGTTGTTCGATTTATTGCATTGTTTCGATTGCGACGTTTTTTTTAAAGTATTTTAATTCTAAATATTTATATTCATTAAATGTTACAATTTGCAAACGATAATTAATCAAAATTTAAATTCGGTTTTCAGTTATTTTTTTAGAATTTTCCCTTTGTTATAGTAGATATTGACTACTTGCCGGACACTTGGGCCACCTGCTGAGATGCTCATAAACCGTTTCCAGTTACACAATGGATCGCCATCGGCATTAGCTCTCACATAGAGAGCTCTCCAAGGCCACCTATACAGGTAGTTTCACAATGAAATCTCAATAATTATGGAGAACTGGGGCTAGTTCACCGAAAATGTAGTTTGTAATGTAGTCAATCAACCAAAAATGAAGTAAATCCGTTGTCGAGATAAGAGTTTTCACAAAAAAAAAAAATATTTTCCAAATAAAAATCCAACTTTCTCTATTGTAACTGAAGATTTCACAACTTGATTTAAACTAAAACTAAACTAAATTTCTTTTCGAAATTTACGACAAATACAAGACAGCAACCTATTCGAAGGAAGCTATTGCTGTGTCAGGCGATCATAGCATCCAAATCAAAGAATTAAAGAGAATAGTTTCCGAAAATAATCAGTAGAAACATACTCAGCAAATTTTTAGGTAGAATATTGAGAATTTTATAAAAGTTGTTTCTTTCCATTAGCATCCCAGCAGTATGCCCAACTCAGCTTAATTTTGAACACATATTGAGTTTGGAAGGTCAATAAAAATATTAGTTACTTATCACTATAGGAATACCTAGTACTATTTTTGTTCTAGTTTTCTACCTGCGCTTCTCTGTCCAAAAGAAACGCAAGAAATTAACAATAAATGTATAAGAAACTACTACAGGGAAAACGTCCTGCACAAAGGAGAAAATGGATTTGTTGAAACCATTAGTTTTAGCTCGGATCCCTGTATAATTGCACTCGTATAATCGTCAATATGAAAGAACGAATTAAAACATCTTTAGGCCATGAGCTCCCTTAGTTCATGAAGCGGCGGGGCGGGGGCGGGGGGAGCCAGAAATAATGACATAAAAGACCTAATCAGTGACGACAAGTGATTTTTTTTTTATTGCAGTGCCTATTGTAATTATCTTCAAAATAATTTTGTGATTAATGTAATAATTTTATTTCATCAATGAAAAACAAATCAAAATTCTTATGATAATCATAATTTCTTCAAATATAGAAGTAGATTGACCAAACATTATACGACTTTCATTTTATTTTTATGAATCACTTATTACGAAGAGTTTAAATAAACTGATAGTCTACTTCCCACTTGATTAATCTAGTTTTTCCTTTAGGGCAATTTTTTTACCAATCAAAATTTCCTCTTTTTTTTTTTTTTTTTTTTTTTTTTTTTTAATTTAACGTTTAATGTGTGAACAATCTATGGGAAAATGCTAGACTTTAATCATATATATCGTGCGAACTTAAATTATTTGGTTGTCCATTGTGGTTGCCCAGTTGGATGATCGTTTTAACTCGTGTTAAAATGAACCTATTTTTTTGAAAGTTAGATCTTACTATTATATCATAAAAAGATGTTTTCTATATGATAGATCTATTTTTCAGAAATTCTCTTCCTTGGTGTCTCTTTTTGTGTACCTACGTATTATATATTTATATAATTGTTTAAATAAATAATTCAATTTTTATCCAATTTAATTTTATTCAATTTTTTAATTTATATTGTTATAATAAATATTTTTAATGCTTGAACTGAGCGGAGGAAGGTTACAAGCAAGGTTATGATAAAGTTTTAACATGTGACTGTAATAAATGAATTTTAATTTTGGTTATAATGTAAAAGTTGACTAATTAGGTAATTAGACATAATGTAGGATATTCTTATTAACAAAAGAATATGTTTACCTAATGTTTTAATGTTTCATAGAAATTGTTGTTGTGACCTGGGCAGAATAGCCTGCATGAAGTTGTGTTTAAATATTTTTAGTTCTAAAATTGTATTAAGGTAAGATAAATTATAAATAATAATGTTAAGTAATTTGAATTGTTAAGATCATACATGTAATAAAAACTGTTGTTGTGGTAGATGTCCCTGAGGATGGCCGGATTGGCCGAAACGTAGGACTTATAAGAAGACTAAAATGGATAAAAATTGAATTATTTATTTAAACAAAATTAACCAGTCTCGAGAAAGTGTAAAGATTATAAATATTTATATAATGTTTATTCACACAATACAAACTTTTTACATATCATAGAGAGCTGTGAGGTTCTCTCTTATTACTAATTTTTTTAGTTTTCGTGAAGCTTTTAGACGATAGTTAAGAAATGATTAATATAACTAACTTCTATATGTATATTTTATTTATTCAGAAGTCTCTGTTCACGCTCCCTCCTAACGGATCTTATGAAGACCTACAATGTTGGTCGAAAAGTCAGTAGAAAATAAATAGTTATAAATATTTTTTCTTCCTTCTTGACCCGCAGCCCTGACCATTAAAATATATAATTACTCTTTGTTTGGTTTAAAGATTTTTTTTTTATTATATGCCTTACTCAGAGAAATATAAAAATCCCTGTATAAACTAATAAATTTGATTTTTAATGTTCTTACTTAGATTTAATGCTCAAATGCCTAAATAAATTCATTTAGTGGTACTAAATATAAATCTTGGTTTTATATTCAAATAAAATAGAGAATGCATGGGGATTCCCGCAATGTTTTCTGAGTATGTTGAACGTGTTAAGCGTGTTTAATTAGAGAAATCCATTAGACATTATAGTGCCAAATTTAGTCGACGGTAATCTCGAGTTTAGCATAGTTTAGTAGTTGTAACTACTTAAAACTTTGTGGCTGTTATGAGGTTTTTGCTACCTGCTATCCAGACTAACTCAAAAATACCCAAATACCTATAAAGTTCTTCATTAATGAACTCCTCATTTGTTTCTTGGTCACTGTATAGGGTGATATTAAATTCTACCTGTTTATTTGAATTAAAAGTTGGTATATTAAAAGTTTAGACATTTTTATGTAAATATCTAGATTCAGTTTTTTCAATTATTTTTCTTGTACTAGATAAGGCATTCCTTCGGACTTTCAGTCCATCAAGTGTTTTTGTTGAGCTTATTTTCTCTTCGATAAAAAATAATAATTAGTATTATTAAAATTAAATAACTGTTTTAGATAAGAAGAATGCTCCCATTAAAAAATTGTATAGAAGTCTTTTTAAAAAAGCGGATCTAATTTAATTGGTTTCAATTTATTATCTAACACTAATCTTTCGTTATGTCTAGTCTGGTATTATATCATTTGTTAGTACCTGTCCATTTTATTCTATAATAATTCATAACATCCTAAATCGATAGTCTAGTTCGTTTAACAATCTCGAATCAAATATGGTTAATGAGGAAGAGGGAGCTTTATACCAAAATATACTGAGATATGACAGTTGGATTTTGGTGGGAAAAGTTGTTAGGGTGTTTTGGTTTTTAATTTTTAATTTGGTTAAAAAATAGTTGGAAAGAATGATGAATTCAAAAATATACGAAATTTTGTAATAATTTTTAAATTACTTCCGAGTTAATTGGCGAAATTGAAGTTTTTTTTTTACCTGCTTACCACAATATCTCTTCGACATTAACCTATCTTCGAAATCAGAAGGTTGTTGTTTTTAAAAGGTTATTTTAGGTTTTACTAGGAATCACAATAGTCATACATCTGACAGATCCGGTTTCCAACCAATCATGTAATTGCTCTTCTGAGATTATCCAATGAAATTCTTCGAAACATTACAAGAAAGTTATTTTTTATTGGTGACTCACCAATTTAAACAGTAATTGCTTAAAGTAGTCGATTCCTGAAGGTTTCCCATTCCTTCTGAAAGCTATATCTCTAAGGATCTATTATTATCTATACTATTATTTTTGAGCATTTATTCATCAGCTGTAAATAGTTACATTTTATTGGTGTTATATTTTTAATTATGTGATTAGTGTTTTATTTTTATATTTATAATGTTTATTAAAACCTGTATACCTTCAATGCTATTAAAAAAAATAAATAGTAAATTCATAAATCAATCAATTCATTGGTTATTGTTCTCCTATTGTTAAAAAATTTGTAATATTTTTGGTATTATATGTCAACTTGTCATTACTTCTAGAATATTACTTTTGAACATTTATTCATCAGCTCATTGCCAAAGTTAATAGTTACATTTTATTAGTGAAATTTGTTTAGTTATAGCTTAAGAAGTTCATTAAAACCTGTGTATTTTCAATCCATAATTAGATTACTGTGGATGAATCAATCAGTTCATTATAATATATATTGATGCCTTTGTAAATTCATGATGATTTTTTTCACTTTTTTTAAAAATACTATAATATTTTTGGGTATTATGATGTGTCAACTAGAATATACTTGTGAACATTTATTTATCAGCTCTTTACTGAAGTAAATAGTTACACTTTATTAGTGATATTTTTTTTTAGTTAAAGCATTTGTTGTTTATCAAAACATTTATAGCTTCAACCTTTAATTAAGTTAGAGTTCTTGATTGATAATTGATTTTTACGCCTTAGTAAATTCATAAACCAATCAGTTCATTGGTGATTGTTTTCACTTTAAAAAAAAAAGTGTTAAAAATAATATAGTATTTTTGGGGATTATGATACGTCAACTTGTTATTACTTCTTGAATATACTTTTGAACATTTATTCATCAGCTCTATACTAAAGTAAATAGTTAAATTTAATTGTTGTTTTTTTTTTTTTTTTTAAATAGCGTTGGATATTTATTGAAACCTGTATGCGTTGAACACTTAATTAAGCTACTGTTGAATCAATCAATGTATGATATATATTTTTTTTTTTGCTTTCTTATTTCTCATTCTCTTCAATTACTGTCATTTCCTTGGTAATGGAATGATTCAGTATTCAGGTCCATTTAATGAATCTAAAATTGAGTTATTAATAAACGTTACTAAGCTTATGACTGATGACGAATATTTTCTTCCGAGGTTGTATCTCTACAACACAATGTAAATGCCCGTAATAAAGATAGTAGTCAAGAAAAGGTTCGTTCAAGAAGGACAATGGTACCAATACTACTCCAATTGTCTCTTTATCTGAAACAAGCTCTTGTGATCTGACTCATGGCTCTTATCGACAGATAACTTACTTATTTACTCGGTAAATGTTTTTCCATGTTTTCTTATATCTATAAACTATCATATCTCTCTTAAGATAACGAAATTTAGAATTATTAGGTGTCAATAAAATTGTTGAATTATTGAGGACCACTCAACATTATGGGCATTTTTCCCCATGTGTATTATATTAAATTAATTTTATTTTTAACAATAAAAATAAATTAATGTTCTAATTTTTTCTCTATATATTTAATTAAATCCTCGTATATATGATGAACAATTATGTGTGGCCTGATATGTTAACGCTAAGTACATTTTTTTAAATTGCACAGGAAAACAAACAAACTGAATACAATATCATTTTTGAAGAAAATTGAATGTTCTTTTTTTTTTAAAACAGTAGTATTAATAAATGAGTTGAACATTCTACTACACAAAATCCGGCCTTTAGTTATTACCTTCGATTTAACTATTTTTATTATAAAAATGAAGCAAAATAAAATAGGCAAAGTAAAAGGAAACGTAAATTTCAGCTATATAGGTGGTAGAAGAATTATAAAAAACACATTTTTAAACTTGAATTAATTATTGATTTGGAAGATTGAGGATATTCTTTACTTAATTAATTAACACAAAGAGCACAAATATTCGTAAGTTGTAATGGACCAACACTCGTTTCAGCCATAAATACAGGCCAACTTGTTCCAGGCCACCCAAACCGATTGGCATTGATACTCGAATGCGCCATGGTTTGGTAAATGTGTAGGCGAATATTTGGATTACTTTTGAGTAGTATTACTAACTATGATTTATATTTAGTAATTTTGATACTTGTTGCTTTACGACAGACATTGACAGCAACGTTACGTATCCCACCTTTCCTGACTAGTGTCTGTTACTTTTCTCGTGGCGAGCTGAATTCGACAGGGTTGGTTTAGATTGTTATAACAATTTTAATAAAAATTAATGATTCCTGTAAAAAGGATGGTGTTAAAGGATTATTGCCATCGATTACAACTTTGTTCGAGATAAAAGCACCTCTATAATTTTTGTAGGAAAGGTTTTGGCAAGACGGAAGTTGAAAGTGGTACAAAAGTTTCGAGAAAACATTTAAGTCGTACACCTTTCAGATTCTCAAGAAAGTTACTGGGAAAATCTCGTGTACATTCGTCCCTACACTTCACATCCTTGATAAAATTTAATGATAAATAGTAAGAATTATCGCTGTCGACAGTCTTTAATGTTTTAATCGTTATTAATTCAGAAATGGCCTAAGGTAAGTCCTAAAACACAAAATGGGCCTCGACATTTTGTGCCTACATGATATAGGAGTCAACCAGCCAAGTAGTTTTACACATTTACCTAGAGCTTAATAGCTATAATTAGTACTAGTCCCGGAAACTAAAAACTTTCTAAACGCATAAGGTCGTGCAGTTCTGATTTTTAGATGTATTCTTCGGGCTTGGGTTGCTATTAAGAACCGAATTCAAAGTCACTCCAACAAAATTTTTAATGTAATTCAACTTCACCTATTCATAAACAAAACCTACCCTTTGATAAGTTTACTGCCTAATTCATGTCGTGGGTTCGCTTCAAAAATGGATCATCTAACAAAACGTTTTTTTTTTTTTTTGCTTAGCGTATTCCATAAATTGCAGACTGGAATTTCCTTCTTGTACCAAGTTAAAACAATATAACATGTAACATGGCTGAAAGTCTGTTACTAGGTATGTTAAATGGAGAATGACGTCACGAAACAGACCAGCTTGTTACTGTTTTATTTGTTGTCATGTTCGATTACTTACTCGTAGTTTGTGTTTTTTTTCTTTTTTCTTGTGTTTTGGACTTTTTAAAAAATATAATCAGTAGCCAAACATTTACTTTTCACTTAATTCAGGCATTTTGTAATAAATTACTGTAATCAAAACTTAGAAGTAAACAATAACATGAAGTTTGGGAAGGAAAGGATTCTAAACAAAAGTTGCTCAGAAAATCCGCTAGGAACTCTAATGCGTTTAATATGACTTTAAATAGGGCTGCTCACAATGCTATACTCATAACATTTAACTAAAAATGAATATGACCCTTGATAAAGTTTCACGAGAAATTACCCTTTTGTGACTAATTGTATTAGTTTGTAGTTTACTACGATGGATAGCCCTTGTTGAACATAAGCCATCGCAATTAACAAAGATTTTACATAGTAAAAGTTTTCATTGTCAGTTAAAAAAAGCCCTGATTAAAACATGCAAACTTTAGAATTTTATAAATAGTTGGAACTATTTTTGAATTATTGTTTTTCTTCCTGACCTCAACCCGGAACATTTTAATTTACATTCAGTCAAATATGTATTTATATTTTTTTTAAATTTATTTTTTGTTGTACTGTTGCATATATAACTTTTCAATGCGAATTGTTACAGATTTGACAACGTATTTTCTGATACGGTTTTATATTTTTGTTTTACTCGTATTAGAAAGGTTTTCTTTTATCATTCTCTTATTTAAAACAGTGAACTCATAATTGTAATAACTGTATTGCTCCATTCTACGGATATATGATCTATTTAAGAAAGATTTCACTTAAGTTATTTTCTAACTAATCATAGGCTAGAACATTCCTCATCCTCCGGCCGTAATGAAATCTCCAACATATTTTAATTACCGTGCCGCCAAGCGGACGGGGTAGCCCAACGGTGGAATATATTCTAGTAATTTCTATGTAGCGTTACATAAGAAGCCGATAATGCTTCATCTTACCTAACCCTAGCGGCATAATATAATGTTCTATAATAGCGCACTGGTACTGGTATTTGGTAGGGGGAACAAGTCCGACAAGTGGGCCTAGTGGTCATTTTTGCCAACCCCCTAACGGATACCTGTGTTGCCCCCGCGTACTAACCAAGGTGGGAGTGTCAAGATTCATTGTTCGGGACCGCCGAAAAATGAATGTTTAACTGCCCCAGGAATCGAACCCACAACGTTCCGAACTGAGCGCACTGGGACATGCGCCCCATCCCGCACGGTCGTAACGTCCCTTCTATAATAGCATAACAATGTTAACTATTGTATTATCTCACTCACTCTTAATTTGTAATAAAATTACTAATTAAACAACTGATTTGTTAATGAAAAAATGAAACCATTCTTTGTTGAAATTCATAATTGAACTTTAGATGGTAAAAAGTGGAAGATTGATGATAATAAAAGGAAGATGGTCCGGGTGCGGTCAAACAAAAACTCAAATAGTGATTAAACTATTTATAGTACAAGTGCCCAAGAGGGAAAAAGGTAGTTATTTCACCCCAATATTTTATTACTAAATTGAAAACTAGGTATAATTACTAGTCAAACTTGATGAGTCTGCCAAGTATAGATAGAGGGAATAAAAAAAGGCCATTTCCAGTGATCCCCACGTGACCCGGCACCCATATAAAGAAAACAGTTTTTCCCAAGTTTTCGAGCGTGTTGGTATAATTGTGAATTTTTATGATCGCCGAGTGTTTCGTGTAAATGATCTTCATGGCTTTTAGTGAACTTAAAGAGTCGGTAATGATAACTATGTTAGTATTCGTCACTGTCATGGAGAAGTGGAGTGCTGAGGCTATTGCATGTAATTCAGCTGTATATTCACTGCATAATTTATGCAGTTTTATTTTACGGGTTGTGAGTTATTTGTGATGAAATAGGATGCTGTAGATTCGTCAAATTTTGATCCATCAGTATATATAAAATAAGGATCAGAAATATTTTGACCTTTGGGAAATCGGGGTAATTGGAGCATTGTATTTGGTAGCCTGTGTATCCATGGAGGATTGATGACTTCCGATATGTACAGAGGTATTTCTTTAAAGAACTCAATATGTGTTCTTTCTGCCAACGGGAGTGTTGAATTTATTTTATTTCTAAAAAAAAATTGAATATTTAGGTTTGAAGATGTATTTATGCGTAGGGTGATCGTTTTGAGGGTATAATTTTGAAATATAGTTTATCGCCAGTTTTTCCTTCTGAATAAAAGAGGAGGTAGTCCAGCTTCAGAACACAGACTAAGAATGGGGCTAGTTCGAAAAGCGCCGGTGGCGATACGTATCCCTGTATGATGAACCGCATCTAGTCTGGCAGAGGTGTAAATAAAACATCCATAGTCCATCTTCGAGCATATCAGAGTCTGGTATAGTTTGATAAGTGTGTGT
>NW_027111449.1:2016257-2041673 GCF_000696795.3 Halyomorpha halys
GTTTTCTCAGGTGAGAACTCGAGACCGATTGAGAGTGACCAGTTATTAATTCTATTGATTGCTTCCTGTAATTTATGCTTTATGGTAATTGTATTCGCCGATCGACAAATAATGGCTAGATCGTCCGCGAATAGTAGCGGTTTAACCCACCCCCCTTGGCAAGTTGAGTCCCAAATCGTTAATTGCTAGGCAGAATAGTGTTGGGCTGAGAACACAGCCCTGTGGGACTCCGCTACTCTGTTCGTGGTCAACGGAAAATTCGCATCCTATTTGTACTCTGAAGTGGCGATGTGAAAGAAATTGTTTTAAGTATTGGTACATTTGCCCTTTGATTCCAACAGCTGATAATTTTCTAAGGATTATATCATGTTTTATATTATCAAATTCTTTTTTAAGATCATAAAATATCGCAATTGAGTGTTGAGAATTAATAAATAAATATTGGTTTTCAGCCTCCAATATAACCAGATGGTCCAGTGTGGATCGACCTTTATGGAAACCGGGTTGGAAAGATTGTAAAAGATTATTGCTCTCTATTATCCACATTAATCTTTTATTGACCATACGTTCCATTATTTTACTGACACAGCTTGTGAGGAATATGGGTCGGTAGCTGGTTGCCATCCGCTTGTCCTTGCCATTTTTTTAAAATTGGGATTATTATTGATTCCCGCCAGGTACTTGGGAATTTCCCAGTGAACCAGACATGATTGTAATAGTCAAGCAGCCATTTTAACATGTTATTTGGGAGTTTTTTATCATGTCATAGTGGATTTGATCAGGTCCGGGTGTAGTGCCTTTGACAGTATTTAACA
Organism: Halyomorpha halys; assembly: GCF_000696795.3. Taxonomy (NCBI): domain Eukaryota; kingdom Metazoa; phylum Arthropoda; class Insecta; order Hemiptera; family Pentatomidae; genus Halyomorpha; species Halyomorpha halys. The sequence goes on from NW_027111449.1 coordinate 2,017,073, forward strand.
TATCTTTTAATTCCCATAGGAAAAAAGGGAGGTTGTAATGTACGGCCGCTTCATTATCTGTCCGATCGGAACCTATTGATTCTTTAACGATGTTATTTTTAGTGGAATTAAAAATTTCGGAGAAATAGTTGGCAAATGTATTTGATTCTTACACCTATCATTAAACCAAGAGACAAGCGGTCATCTTGGGGATCCCGAATTATTGATGCCTTTGCAGCCTTTATAATGTTGTTAGTAAGGGCTTTACAACCTCTATCAGTGTCCATATCAGATGGGTCAATTTCTGGTGGGGAAGAAAGGGAGGTAAAAAGAGTCCAATCTGCTCTTTTTAGCACCCATTTCGGCTTGGTATGTGTATGATTCATTGCTTTAAATTTTATATGAAGTGGGAAATGGTCACTGCCGTGTAAATCAGTAAGAACTGTCCAATCTATAGAATTATACAACGTTGGACTACCGAGTGTAAGATCAATCGCTGAATAAGTCCCATAGCTGGAGCTAAGGAAAGTATGTTCCCCTGTGTTAAGTAGTTGGAGATTAGTATTGTCCATGAATTTTTCTATTATTTTGCCTCGCGTATTAAGTATTTGAGAACCCCACCGCGGCGAGCGGGCATTCAGGTCCCACATAAAAAGCACAGGCTGTGGTCTTCAATTAAATGATCCTGTGGTAGACATAGGTTACATACTGAGAAGGTAAAATTTATATGGATTTTAACTGCTATAGCTTGGAGATGTATATTTATTTGGATTGGTTCGGAATAAACTGATTGGTTGACGGCAAGAAGTACTCCGTGATGGCCATGGTTTGTATACGACCCATCTTTCCTTTATATTTTAAATTTCTTTCGTCATGATTTGAAAGATTAGTTTCTCTCTCGTGTTCACCGGGACAATTTACACATTTTAAAGGTTTTTCGCACTGTATCCCTCCATGTCTATTTTCCCCGCAGTAACGACAAAGTGGATTTTTTTAACATGTCGTTTTTGTGTGTCCAAATCGCAAACAGACGGTACACCTAATCGGGCTTCTAATATATTGTTTTACAGTAATATTGGAGAATCCTATTTTAATTTCTCGCGGAATAGTGGGGTTATTAAACGTTATAAGGTAATTATTACTATCATGTTTTTCGTTATTTTTAAAGTATGTTAATCTTTTAACCTCTTCTACATTTTGTGCTTTTAATTCTTCTTTTATTTCCTCTAACGTACAACAATTTAAATCGGGACACCATATAACACCTTGACTCTGGTTCAATTTACCATGTGGCTCTACTTTAATCGGAACTTTATTTAACAAGGTTTCACATCTTAGTAGTTTTTCCGATTGTATATCTGTAAATACTTCTACTAGCAGGGTTCCATCTTTTAATTTTTTAGCAAATTTGATCTCTCCGATCAGATTATTTATACTTTTATAGATAAAAAGCGGCGAATTTTTTTTGAAATCCAAAGAATTTCCCTGTTCATTCGTTTCGACTCTTTTTATTATGAAAAATCTTATGCATTTTTCTTTTTTGTTGTCTGTTTTTGTATTAAATGTTCTAAATTTGGCTTTTTTCCGTTTTAAGGAGGAGGATTCAAACATATCGTCTGATTTTATGTTTAAAAATTAAGATTAAAAAAAGATATCTAATTTAAAAACAAACTAAATAAAGAGATATAGTAAATAAAAAATATATATTTCGTAAAGAAAAGAAATAACATAAATAAATGAAACTTTGACTTATCGCTTGTAGACTAGTAGAGAACCACTCAAAATATAAACACTGACTGCACAATAGGTGTATTGTTTCTCAACAAAGGGAGACCGCGATCCTCTCTAGACGGAGTCTAAGAGAGAACTGATTAATACTAGTTTAATGAGCTATAAATTAGTTTATGACGTTTATTTTCGTAGAAGTAATAGTTTTCATGAAATTAACTAAAATAGATTGATGGTCTTATAGGTCTAGAGATATATTTTTTATAAAATCCAACATTTTATACGAACAACTAGAAATCAAAATTTTATGAGTTCATTTTGTCAAATATCATGAAAACTACTACTCCTACCAAGACAAACATTATTAACTATTTTATAGTAAATGTAACAATCTTTAATTTGAGTGCTGACAGACATCTGTACGTCCAATGTTTTCTGAAATAAAGTTTTTCATAAATCAACTTATTGTCCGAACAACTATAAATCAATTTATTTTAGGAAATATAATGAAAACTACTTTTCCAACGAAGGCAAAGGTTATATACTACCTTATAGTACATTAAACTAGTTTTAATTTGAGTGCTAATTGACATCTATTAGTTACATAGTTCCTGAGATATAGATTTCTCAAAATAAGTTAGCTAACTACTGATATTTGAGTACATTTTTATGAAATGTTCCTTTTTAAAAGGCTATATTTCGAGAAGTATTGGACGTAAATAGCTCTTTAGAGCTAATATTTGAGTAAATTTACTCTTCTTTAAATAATGTTCTTTTAGATTTTCTAGTGTTGTTAGTTTTTAAGATATAGAGCTCCGAATGAAAAATTAATTATAAGGTTTTGAAACAGCCGCCATTTTTTATTCCCCCTATCTATACTTGGCAGACTCATCAATTTGGACTAGTAATTATCCATAGTTTTCATTAAAGTGATAAAAAATTGGGGGGAAATAACTGCCTTTTTTCTTCCCGGCTCTTGTACTATTCAGACTGGAAGAACTGGAATGACTCTCTCACGCCTGACAGTCACTCTCGCTCTGTCGTCCAGTCTGAAAGCCTGATGAAGTTCTGCAACGAGGGGCGAAACGTTGACTCAATATAAATAGTTTAATCACTATTTGAGTTTTTGTTTGACCGCACCCGGACCAACTTCCTTTTATTCAAACTAATAAATCTACGAAATTAGTCATTATCCATCCATTGATAATCCTACAATGATGCGTTGTAGAAGGTCATTTACTTTCTGTTAGGTACTTATTATTTGGACTAGTAGAGCAAGAGGGTGAGCTTAGAGCTATTTTATTGAAAACATTGAAGTGAACAAATCTCTTTACATTTTCAATATTTTTATAAAAGTATTCGTATTCTTGGAAAGGACGTTTCCTAGATATTATTCATTATTTTACATTTATTAGAACATGAAATGAGAATATTATCCACTGTGTAAGAGTGGAAGACAGCTATATGCAGGCCACGTTGTATAAGGGAACAGACATCCTTGGTTCGGGGGAAGGTCCGGCACTAGTAAAAAATTATTTATTAATTTTAATTAATAAAATTATTAATAATAATTTATTTTGTTCTGCTCTGGCTATAACGTAGAAAGATGTTGACCTCTGTGATATGCCACGGGTGGTTTATTTCCTACTACCGCGTTTGTTGTTAGAGGGAGAACTTTGGGCCGCGGGTTAGAAACCACTGCTACTTGAGAATTCCGCGGATGGCAGTGGATATGAAATGCTCAATCAGTGTGGTAGACAGAGGCGATCGCCTCTTGTAAACCAGGAAGCGGGGCAGAACAGCACAGAATGGAATCAGGTGGAGAGAAGTAATTCCGCAAGCCAAGACCCACATTTTTCTATAGCGCTGGATAATTAGAACATGAAATGGTTTAGATAAAACTCTATGAATTATAAATATTAGGACAGGTCATATACTTCTACTTAATAGGTTTCTATTACCAAATTGTTTGTACCATTAAATGAAACAGCCAACATCTTTTGTTTATATCGTTCCTTACCATTTTTGACATACGGAGATTATCCTACAGGTTACCACCCTATTCTCACCATAGATTGGAAAGGTCAAGTTTTCCATCCGTGGGGCAGCTACGAAATAAGAGATAACCGGGACAGGACGAAATTGAATCGCTGTTTTTATAGGTTGCTAAGGTGTCGCCTTGCAAACTCATCTACCTCGTCCTTCTAAAACTTCCAACAAATCAACCAACCAGATTATTACTAACTGCATTATCATTTTATTTAATTGAGCTCTAAGTTTTCTGTGATCTGCTTCCCACGTTTTTTCTGAAATGAAGTGACAATATTATATTAGTTAATGTTAATAAATATTGTATTTTGTATTTCTTCCCCTGTGATTAAATAGGCTCTTAGTTATTGAACTTTTTTGTTTTTATACATAAATTTTGGTTGTTATTCAACAGGTAATTACAAACAAAAAATAAATACTTTACATCATGGAAAGTATAAAATTGTTGAAAACGCCACGATAATAGCGTGCGGTAAACAAATTAGGAGTTGCCCCAAACTGGAATATAATAGAGAATAAACAGTGAATAAATAAAAGATGGACCCGAGAGCTGCTAATGATAGGTGGCATTGTCTCAGTAAGAACAATGCTAAACAGATCTAATTATTAATCAAGCTGGTTTATAATTAGCCCTGTAGCGGTCTTCAACCTCCACTCAATCGTGCTCTTCACTGGGTCAATTGATGCTACGTCCGTCCTTTAGCTGCCTGCCTCTTACACTTTGAATGTGCATTTACCTGTTAAGACCTTTCAGCTGACTAAAAAACGTAGGAAAGACGATAAAATATTTCTAGCAATTAATCCTGACAAAAATATATATTACCAGATCTTTCTGTGGCCTATCCCAAGGCTCTTGTTTACCACCGGTTGGGAACCCGCTCATGCACAATCCTCTTCTTGTCACTTATCTAGGGAACTTTGAATAATTTAAATAAGTCTAAATTCAATATTGTTTCTAACCTAAACTCCTAGGTTAATACCCTAATTTTTTTTACGGAAACTTTCATCATGCTTTGGGTATTTTGCGCTTTCAGCCCCTCCCCCGGCTGGTGCCTGAATATTACCGTTTAAGGGGCTTTAGGCTTTGAAATATTTAGGACGTTATCAGGACAATTAAGAAATTAAAAATAACATTTAAGAAATGAATTTCTATTAAGACTGGATGATTGATTTTTTCTTGTTGGATTCAGTACAAAAATCGTGATAATTTTCCTCGCCAGTTACTAATTACTAACTCTCACAAGGGTACCGTTATAGCCTAGGTTTTAGCTAAAAGATTTTCTACTGTTATTCGGTCTCCGCGTTGGCAAAATACTGCACAGCTTTCTGCCCCTTGATCAATCAGCTTTTCGTGCCGGAAAATTCAAGCGGTGAAAAAGCCATTCTCTCCAGGCATTATCCTTCGGGGAGGAAGTAGCTTTTCACTCACGTGTATAACGCGGCACCTGGTGCCTCTTGTGTAAACCATGACCACCTACTGGCACTTTCCACACTCGAGTCTATTTCTGGATATAATTATACAATTAGCTATGCCCTAACAGATCAATGATCAACATATGAATAGTGCAGATGATATTGCCATCTTGGATTTGAAATATTTCCCCAAACGTCTCCATAACCATTTCGATTCTCAAGTAACTTTCTGTGATTCCTAACTCAAAAAAACGCCAAATTCTTGTTCCTAACCTTATTTTTCGAAATTTTAACTGCAGATCGGCTAATTTATAGGAGGAGGAGGGTTTATGATCAGCTAGAGACCAGATATTACATCTCTAGTTTGAGTGACTTCTCTGATTCCCAACGGTAAAGCCTCTTTGGATCTTCTCACCCTGAGTTCTATTATCGAAATGTTCAATACACGATCTTAATTTTCCGCATTATATACATAACATATCCTTATGGTTAGGGATATTAAGTGCTTCTTTTACAAAATCTTGAATTATTTTGTGTACCTCCTTTTGAAATTTAGCGATTTCCGAAAAAGAAAACAAATATTTATCACATTTTCCAAAACTGAAAATAAGTGCATCTCTTCATCCCAAAAATTCCTAGTTTTTTTTTAAATTATTCTTTTCGACATCAGGAATAATATTTGAATTAAATTTGTGACCACAAGTTATATTATTTGGCTGAGGAGAAGGAACAAGAATTGGTGGGTTCCAGACATTAATAAAAAAAACCGCTAATCCAGTTCGTAATAATTTTATAGTTATATACAATACATATGATATGGAGTAACCACAACCGATACAAAAAAATCAAAAAAATGATTCTGTGAAACTGAAACTGAAGGGTTTCAGAAACAAGGAAGGAACTATTTTGTAATTTTGTGAAAAAAAAATAAACAATAGTTTCATGTTTTTTTTTCTGAGAACACTCTATGTTTTTGGATGTATAAGTTTAATCATTGACAAACAACGTTTCATAAAAGAGTAGGAAACCTCAAAAAATGGATATTGGTTGTTGTTGCTTTAAGCCACAGATAAAAGTTATGACTTACAACTTATTTGAGTTAAAAACTTGCAACACGAGCCCGCCAATTTATTACAGAACTTGGTGACGTGATTAGGGTGGCATGTGAAAGTTGTGTGGTGCGCTCACCGCACCCGATTTTTATTCTTCATTCACTAAAGATCACAAGAGAATCGCGTGTAAATCCGTTCGTTGGGGTAATTCTTTAATTCTATGAATGGCATTTAGGATTCACACGCACGCATTATTTCCCGAGAGAAGAGTGGCCAATTACCGGCTGCTTAGTCGAAGAAGATATCTAAACGAAAGGCTCCTAATAAAAAAAATACTCCCAGGGAGTGTATATCAGTTATCTGATTTGCATGGCAGAGTATCGACCCTGAGAGAGGCAGGGCTGCGCTGGGAAGCTATGAATATGGAGACTATATCTCTCAGCTAATTAGGTCCTCTAATTATCTCCACAGGATGAGAACTTGATTTTCATTCTTACGCTCTTCTCATCATTAGAATAATTCTTAATGATCCATCCGAGGTAGATTTCTCCGGTTAGCTGTTTCCGATTATTGTTATTTATTACGGTACAACGGACAAGAACGACTTTATTACCTTTTGTCATGGCTTTTTATGGCCGGATTAAGTTATAAAACATCACTTATTTCAGCTAGTTCTATCTCTGTTCCCGAAAACGTTTTCTATTCCTGTTACGCAATAGTTTTAAATCTGTATTGAACTTTGAAATTGTTCCATAATCCGTCTTGTTTCATCCAAGGAGTTCATTTGAAATGTTCTAATTATAAAATTGTATTCAGCAAATAGTTAATTCATTCATTTTAGCTTTATCATTCAGTGTTCGAATATACCCCGAGGATGCCCCGGCCAAATTCATCATTTTTTTTTCGAATGAACCCAGATATTTCACACTCATGATGTGCCTCTTATTGGAAAAGTACTTGATGCTTTCATTACTCTTTTTAATACCATGAATTAATGTGAATTTTATTCTTGCTAGTAATCTTTGGTTTTGTTAGACAGATTTTTCCAGTCATTCGATTTTCTGTACTCCAAGAAGTATAGATTTTTTGCACAGCCTGTTAAATGACAAACAATCAGCGAATAACCGAAGAATTTTTGATCGGGTTTTATTGTATACAAATAATATGTAGTGTGATGAATAATATCTCTTGTTTTAAGATTTCTAAAATGAGGTCTGTATGGTTGGGCATTAATGATTTTAGATTTAAAATTATTATTTTTAAGTCATTAGAAGTAAAAAAGGCCTACATCCCTGACCTCCATTAAGGATTTATCAATATAATATTGGCCTAGACTTATGAATAGGTCAATTTACAATTACATCTGTGACGTAAATCATCGATATATTTATATCTATGTATTCACGTAAACACATAAGTAAGATTTTTCGTGAATAGACCTTGAAATTATATGTGTTTTTAAATGTTGTATAAAATATATATTATTATAAATGTGTATGTTTTTATATTAATATTATGTATTGATTGTCCTGGAAGTGAATATAAACTTAGTTTAGTTAACAAGGGTCTGTATTAGGATAAACAAATCTAAATGGAAGACAATGAATTCGTCAATGCCATTTCACTCGGCTCTGGGCGGAAGATCCCAATTTATATTCAACAGTCAGTGCTACCGCTGTTTAAAGTCTCATAGGTTAAAGCTCTAGTCGCTTTCTATTAATAATAATTTTGCAAATATATATGTATATAGTTATTTATATGTTATTATAATTTATTTATCATATATTATTTAAATGTTGATAAAAAACAGTCTGTGTTTAAACTCGCATAGGTTATTTGGTCGCTTCTTATTAATAATAATTTTATGTATATAAACATACAGCTATTTATATGTAATTATAATTTATTTATTATATATTGTTAATTTGCTATTATAATTTATTTTTTTAAATTTTTTTATTATCTATTATTTAAATGTTCATTAAAAAAACATTCAGTGGTACCAATGTTTTAACTCTCATAGGCTTAAAGACTGATCGCTTCTTATTAATAATAATTTTATGTGTACATATACACACACACAGTATTTATATCTATATTGTTATAATTTATTTTTAATATATTATTTTAATGTTTAATAAAAATTTAAAAAATGACCTGTATGTCTATTTCTGGTGATTCAAAAGTTATATAAGCATATCTTGCTGAAATTTAGAAAAATAATATTATTCCATCTCAGGCTTTTTCATACTTTTCATTGATTTAAATCGTTGTCTGTAAAATAATTTACAATCTCAAAACTATTTTTAATCAATTAAAGTTTAAAACTTTAGGTTTGTCCGTCTTCATCGCCTAGGTCTGCTTGTATAATGTTGGATCGTTTTACATATTGTTTAGAGTTAGTATGTTCTTTGCGTAGTTTTGCTAGTTTAAAATCATTACTATTATGCGTCTATAATTGTGTTGTGTAATGTGCGGTGTAAATCTATGTGAACTTGGTGGAGGTCAACCACATCTTTTGAGCACTTTGCCGCTCGTGGTTAGTTCCTTAGTGTAGTATTACAGATGTGTATATTTGTTTATAATGTGTGAATTATCACTGTAAAACAGGAAGATCTTGGGTCGCGCGATTTGGTCTTCTTACAGATATTGCTTGAGGGAGTACAAACAGCCTTCAGAAGGTAACTCAACCTCACGTTACTGTGAACCATGGTTTCTATGGTGCAATGGCAGATTACCTGTATATATATAACCACTCCGTTAGGCACCAATTTGGCAGTATCGTTCCCACCGCATTACTGCTGTATAAGGAAACTGCAACTCGGCTGTTCAGAGTCTGCAGACGTGCAAGGACCAAATCTCCGGGCCGAAGGAATATATATTTTTTTCTTTGAGAACCAGCTGGAACAAGCAAGTTTACGAAATGTTTATAAAAATTCTTTTTGTAGACGTTTTCTCAACTTTTTCGTTAACTACTTAAGACTCGTTTTAAGAATCAATACTCAGATTAAAGTTATTGAGAGATTTTGTAATAGATTTATTGTAAAAAAAATATTTTTATGCTCAAAATTCAGATGGTTCGATGCGTGTCCTTAAAGATTCATGTTTATGTAGGTATATTCTTTAAAAAAATCCTGAAAAAATACTCATTAACTGGATTTGTTTCGATAGCATTAATTACTTCGGTGGGAGTGAAACAGACTAACATGTTTGTAGTTTTCAATAATGTTTATTGAAATGTCATGTTTAATTAAGTTTATGAAGAATTTTGGACAAATCAATGAGTATGTTGCGGCTCTTGTTTTAAGTATTTTTAATACTTTTATAGTTTTGAGATTCGACAATTCACTTTAAAATCTTTCCCCACGATTAAATGGTTGGCTTGTAATGCAAAGGAATAACGTCAGGTTCTCTGCTGAACAAGAATCATTTGAATCTACAAATATTTGCTTACTCTTGAAAACCCACGCTGTCATCGGATCTATGATTCAACTTGATTCGCTCAACTGATCCGGTTTTCTTTTATTTGCTGATACGTCTTACAGAATTTTTTAACAGTGATTTAAGATATCTTCAAAAGACCTTTAGAGAACTGCAAAAATAATTTATTTACTAGTAACCTATTAATGAATAAAAAACTTTTGCATATCTATTAGCGCCAAATTTTAAAACAAATATAATTATTCTGTAACAATAATGAATGCCTTTTAACTTTTATTACTACTGTTGTCTAGGCCCTATCCTTTACAACAATCGTTAAATCACTATACTGATCCGGTCAAAATCGAAATCTCCTGTTTGCTGATAAAGCTTCAGCTTCTAAAATAGCTTGGAATAATTGATATTAAAAGTGGTGATTAAAGTAAAAACATTATTATGAACCCCGATTTTTTTCATTTTTTTTTCACAAGTGAAACTAACCCAAAAGCCGCCAGAATACCCATCCTCCTACCGCCCTATCCCTCTTTTACTTATCATGGGCAAAATCCTCCAAAAACTCATTTTGAAACGCATATACCCCATCCTTGATTCACATCATATAAGTCCAGGTTACCAGTTTGGAGCCCGAACATCTCACTGCACTGTCATGGTGTGGCGGACGTTGTCTCGTCTTCTTTGAAGCGCGGATTGTACTGCGCCGGAGTCTTTTCCTATATAGTACAGGCTTCTGATCGACTTTAGCACCCGGGACTACTTTATCCCCCTAGATTCCCCCTACACACTGTCTCATTAACCGTTCCTTTCTAACTGATTGATTATTCAAAGTAAACCACAATGGTCTCAATTCATTCCTCTTCTCTCAGTCCGCTAGTGTTCCTGAAGGTAGCATCCTCGGTCCCATTCTCTGCACAGTCTATACAGCTAACATCCCAACCAATCCTAACACTATCCTCACCACCTATGCCGATGATGCACTTGTGCTCACAGTTAAAAATAACCCTTTATTTGCATTCCAAACTCTCAGGTCCAATATCACAACTCTTGAAGAATGGTGTCAAAATAGGAGAATTAAAATTAATCCCATCCAATCACCTTTACCCTTTGTCAAAGACCTGCCGACTTTCTTACAGTATCCTTTAATAATGTTGCTCTTACACCTGTCGAACAGATCTGATACCTTGGAATGCATCTAGACAAACGACTAACCTGGAATCCTCACAAAAGTCTGAAAAACAGAAAACACCATTACTATTCCGACTATTACTACTCTACTTGACAAACGGTCTAAACTTCCAATCTATTGCAAAAAACTGAACTGCGTGACTATAATAAGGCCTATCTGGACATATGGAGTTGAGCTTTGGGCCTCTACTAAACTTTCGAATTCTTCTCATTTTCAATCCTTACAATCCAAAATCCTTCGTAAAATCCTCAATACCCCTTTCATTGTCACAAATAAAATCATAAAGACCATAATGCTCCATATATTAACGATCTATCCCGAACCAGATACGAATCCCTCCATTATAAACTCCCTAACCACCCGAACTCACTTGTTTCTAACCTTGCTTCCTCTTGTAATCCTGAAAAGAAGATGGCCTCGAGACATTATACCGTAGAAATATTATTAGAGTGCTACCAATGAGTAGTTTCCCTTCATGCCTGTATCACTCCTTTATGAGCTTACATCATATTTACTAGATGTATTTGTATGTAAATATCAATAAATAAATATTTTAAAAAATGGAACTTATTTAGATCTGGTTGAGCGAATTAGCTTGGATCAGACGAAAATTGAAACGCTCTCCTTTATCAATAAATAAAACAGTATAAAAATATTTCTTAAATAAAATAGAACAAATGTCTCTTTCATGTAGTTAATAGGAATTTCCTTCAATCAAATTATATTTCAAAATCCTGAAATAATAAAATAGTCTACAAATGCTAGAACTTTGAAATTTTTGTAAGGACTATGAAGCACGAAATTCTCATGCATATTTTCTATTTTTTTACCTTAGTATTAATATTAAATGTCGACGCTTCATAACCTAAAATTTAGAAAATCAGGTTTACCTAAATTTTATTATGAAGTTTTCTGAATTCAAGTTTTTCAGTAAGAAATTCTTTTAGTTGAATCTAATTCATTCAGTTATTTCTGTGCACAAAAAAAAAATGTGTCATGTCTATCAAAAATATTGGGACGGTTTGACATTTAAGAAGCTTTTGAGAAACAAGATATAAAAGTCTACCTTATCTTTGACTACATTAACATATTTTCAGTTTTGAGCCTTTGTTAAAAATTGAAGACTGATTAATCGCTATATTTATTGCTATAACCAATCAGAAAGCTTTTTACGCCTAATCGTTTTAGAATGTTTTTAGAGGGAGCCCCTCATTAAAAAAAAATTATTGATAATATTTTACACAAATTTATTCTTGACATTAAATTATATTACTTGTTTATCAGTTTCATAAACAAGTATTATTATTTCGACTAACTTGCATTATTTAAACTGATGTTCCATTTATCTAAATCATTATGAATATTAATTGACTTAAAATAACCAGTGTGTAAAAAATTATTTTTTATAATTAAAGTTTAAAAAATACCATGAAAAACTACTTAGTGAAATCATTATCAGCGGGTAAATATTGAGCCATACTTACCATTTAGATATTTATTAGTAGATGTGTTGAAAAACTTTTAGTTGTATTTAAAGACCTTTTTTTTTAATATATTATTATTACTTAATATATATATACTTAGTAAATTGGTGCTTTCTTTTTCATGCTACTGGCATTGCGTCAGTAGCACAAAAATACTTTTCAGAAATTCGGCACTTATCCTACAACGCTTCAATTGTCATATAGTTATCATTGAATATATTTTATCAGTGAATTAAGATAACTGTAATTGTGTTATATTCCTGCTTACTTGCATATATTCCTAAGAATAATTTCTGTTGTATTTTCCTCAATAGATAATACTAGTTTACCCCTTCAGTTTTTTTCATTCGAACTATAAGGAATATAGCATTATCAAGAAAGTCTGTTCAATAACACTCTTGGTATAGCTGCATACTTTATAACGACTATTTTTAGGTAAATGCTTACGTAAATAAGTAATTAAGTTGTTCCATTCGAAAATATTACTTCAATTTACAGTTAAGATTCAGCTATCCGTAAACTTATATTAACCTTGAATTACTCCCTAAGACTTCATAGATGAACATATATTTTAAGCCTTACTTCGATAAACATATATTTTAAGCCTTACTTAGATGAACATATATTTTAAGCGGACAACGAATTTTTTGTGGAAACTTGAGGGTCTGAATAATTTGAGAAATTAAAAAATACATATTCAGAAACTGACAGACTAAGCATATTTTTGTCAATATTTTGAGCTCAAATTGTTCTAAATATTCTTGAAATATTGTTATGTAATTTAAGCAATAAAATCTATAAATTGATTAGGTCGTTAGCTCAAAATATTTTTATATAAGCATAGATGGACAGGCTAAACAAATTTTATGTAAACCTTTTCTGGATATTGATCTCAACTTGTTTCAAAACATTCACGATGTCTAGTTGAAGAATTTGGGCTATTGAAAATAAAAATTGGCTGAGCCGTTTGCCCAATGGTCGCATAAGTATCACAAGGCAACCATGGTATCATCGTATTGTTGCTTTTGAATGACATTTGATCTGTACCTAACTACTAAAAACTGTTTTTTGAGACATTATAAGGCATTTTTGGGCATTAAAACGCGGGGCTCTATCCATGGGAACGTACTTGGGTATTCATGTCTTAGCTAAATCTTTAAAACACAATTTGAGCCATCTAGATCCGCCGACTTACTTCAACCAGAGTTCTAAACATATTTAGCTAACCCTAAACCCCTAACATATTTTAATGACTTTAATTAAAACTCCATTAAGAATTTAAGAATCGAAATTGAGAATTGTTATTTCTCCATGAAATTCTCTTTCGTTTGATCCCTCATTCGTCAAAATCCATCGCCCCATCAGAGCCGGAAAAGAGTATTAAAACAAATAACGTTTTAATTAAATTAAAATCAATATATTTTCTAAACATTTTAAATTAAATATCTGTAATAATTTTTAATATTAACAAAAACTATTAAACTATTTTTATTATACGTAATTGGTATTACGTTTTTCGATAATTCGTCACGTTTTGTGAGTTTTCCTGTTGTCAACTTCAGGAGTAAATGCAGTTTCTTTGAACCCTCCCTATTATGTCATGAGTCCGAAAATAGGAACTTTACGCTGACTCCATTCATTGCTTAATCATAGGAACTCGGCCCCGACAATTTATGTGCTTTGTTCCCTCCTCTCTGACCCAGCAAATAAGACATTTTTGATGAATCAGTTAGTCAATAGGCTCTAACTGTGACAATGAGATAAGTCTGATGGTTTTAGGGAAAATCCCTTTACTCGACGTCTTTTCCAGGCTTCACGTAATCTTCAAAGCCGTTATGCAATCAACATCGTCGCCCCCCTTTTAGTCATTAAATTAAAAACTGAACAATTAATTTTCGATCAAACTTTAGAAGAGGATCTATAGCGTTTTTTTATTTAGCTAATAACATAAAAATTTAAAACATTCCATTTAAAATATATAATAATAAAACCAAGGTTTTAAACACTTTAAAATAGTGGCCGGCAAACTAAAAATAATTGAGGGACCAATTCATCATTAAAGGGATCAAAACGAAAGATAAAAAAAAGACACAAAATATTAGTTTCATAAATTTCTATTTTACTAAATATAATTCATTAAATTACTTCATTATATATACATTTATATAAATAGTGTACTCATATATAATGCATATATACATGATAGTAAGAATTTCAATTGATAAGAACAATGCACTTGCATTTCTTTAGTAGTCCGAGCGACAGGTAATAGATGAAGTATAATGAAAACATTGTGAAGTTAATGATATTTTGGTAAGTTGTTTGTGGGTATCTTGTGCAGTGTTTATGTGTTTTTGGAATGGGAAGAAGAGGAGTAAGTACGTAAATCTTTAAATTGAGAGGGTGTCGCGTATGGGTGAGAAGAGAAAAGTGGGAAGGAGTATCTTGTCGCTTCTACCTGTTGATACTTAGGCCAAAGAGGATATAAATTGCAGTAAAAAAAAAATTCTATATAGAGTTTAAAGACATTTCACTTTTTATGATTTTTTATCCTTCATCAATAAAAGCTTTTCAATTCCGAAATTACATAATAGTGAACTTAAATAGATTTTTTAACATGAAATTTTCTTTTATCTTAAAAAATCCATATCTTGATTTGATTTTTTTTTCATTAGTTTTGATGTGTTTCTATTTATGAAATTGAAAAACGAATCAATGATGCCATTAGTAATGCATTCTTGTCAAGAGTAATTTCAACTACTATAATTTGAAATTGCCGAAACGAAATTACAATTACCAGTAATTACAACTACTTGATGAACCACTGTGAGTGTAATTTACTGGTTGAGACAAAGCAATTAAAATTACTAATTACAATCAAATAGGATTGTAATTTTTTTTTGGCCTGCACTGCAATAATTTAATATGAGTATTTTTATGCTAGACATTGATTTGCAACATGATTTGTTTATTACTTTTAGCAGTACGTTTTCGCGTTAATTTGAACTCCAAGACTGCTATAAAAGTGTGTTTATATTGTACTGTATTATTTAAAAAAAAAAAAAAAAGGGCATTTTTTTCTTGCGACACCTCTATATTTGAAGTCAACACAAGGGAATGTCTATATGCTTCAATATTCTAGAAGCAAGCTTTGACTTCATTATAATTGACTTTATAACTGTCGACAAATTTAATCTCTTCATGTTTAAATCAGTGAATCATGGGAGAGAAAACATGTGATAGGCATTTCCTCAGCAGTACGAAGAATTTCATTGAATAGTCCTTTGTAAGTAATTACGTAATTATATGGGAGCTCTCGGTTCAGTTTGAGTGTTGGAATTAGCTCCTCACTGTAGCAGTTGTGGATGTCTTTGAACAGGGATGGATTTCTGCTCAGAATAATTACTTATAATTAAAAATATTGCTGAGAATAATTATTACATTTCAATTTTATATTTATTTTTATATACTTTTTTCTCCCACGATCTCGTTCGTGAAGAATGTATAATGAAGTAAATAATAATAATAATAATAATAATATGTTCTCATTGACCGACCAATCAATAAACAAAATATGTCACTGAACATTTAATTGTGATTAATTGTACCAGTATCTAAGAATCAAGAGCAAACAAGACCTTGGACCTTTAGACATCATGCAGGAGTGCTTGCGGCCCTTTCTACTTCTTTAAAGACTCAGTGTGGCTGTCTGGCTAGTCTGTAGATTGCTGCCTAGAGTTATCTTTTCAAACTTATTTCTGTTGGATGATTTTCAAATAAAGGACAATTTTCAACAATTTTTACATCTCAAAAAATAAAAATAAATATAATGAGGTGTAGATTCCATTTATGATTTAATTCAATATTTTGTATAATTCTAAATTTGTTTGTATACTATTCCTTTTCATTGTATGTTACTCTAAATGTTGTTGTTATCTCTTTTGTTCTATAGCCCTGATGAAGACCTGAAACTCAGGTCGAAACGTCGGCATAAAATAAATAAATATGGTTTTGTTTATTTATGTTGTTCTTTGCTGACCGCACCCCCCGACAAACTTTTCCAAAAATAAATATAATTTATTTAATTTAATAAATCTTATACTATCAGGCAAAAAATGGATGCAAAAACCACTAATCAAATTTTAATTTCAAATTTTTGTGGCTGGAATAATTCTACTACAATAATCATTTAACATTGAATTACTTTCCAATCATTAATCTTAAAATCTCATTCCTTAAATATAATTATAATTAATCATAATGAAATATAGTTTAGTTTTTTTTTTTAACCAAGGGACATTAACTACATCAAACCACGACAATGGTGATTCAAAGTCATATGTTATTTTCCCTTCTCAGCAGATTCTGTAAAAGGAAAAAGGGTATGAGTTGTCACTTCACGTTTAGAACTCATAGGCTGCCACATGTCAGAATTTCTCTATTTCTTTCTTAAGGTTGACCTTTTCTTTGTCCACCAAGTCAGTGATAAAATAAGTATGCGAAAAAATTATAGTGAGGGTAAAGGCCAAGATAAACATAAAAGCGATTTTAAAACACAATAACATCGTATTGTTTTGAAAAATTAATCACATACCCATAGCAACAGAGAATATTAAATATTTGAGTTATATAAAAGATAAAGTAAATATTATGGATTAAAAAAATTTGTTTATAGAATAGACTGTAGTAATTTCGGTTAAGAAGTATGTTGGGGAAACCTCTAAAAAATTGGATTCGAGAATTAAAGTAACATTATTACAGTATAATGAGAAACCATAAATTTTATTTTTAAAATCAAGAAAGTCAAGACAATGAAAGAAATATAAAATTAAAAAATGCAATCTATGTTGCAAAAGATATAAATAGTAAAGTCAGTTTAAAGACGAGCGTTGTGAATTTATAGAGCTACTAAACGAATCTAAACTTCAGACGTCCTACAAATAAAAAAAAAATTACAAATAGTGTACATTCTTTAAATTATAAATTTTAATAATAATTCAGAAATAATGTTCATAAATGTGTAGTCTTTCAGGAAAATAGAAAACAATATAGGGATCAGTATGAAGTTCTTTCCCTTTAATAAAGTATAATAAATGAAGGAATAATCTAGAATAGTAGATATAATAAAATATCGTTTTAATATAAGGTGTCACATAAGTAAATGATTCTTTTAATTTATGTTAATTTTTAAAAATGTGTAAAATTATATTTATTATTTATTTGTGTATTGTTAGAGTTGTAGAAAATATAGACCCTAAAGACGGAGGAGTAACCCGAAACATTTTTTTTTCTTAAGAGGGATTTTCAACAATTCAAAAAGGAACATTGTAGTTTATAAAAATTATCAATAAAAAGTTTTTGGAAAGTATTTTAGCTGGAGTATTTAGATTATGAGAATTTTTTTTTCCTGGTACATACCTTAAAATATTCTATAGCCTATTCAACTCAGGAAAAAATTAATTAAAATAAGTTTTGTGAGCTTTCAACTTTCTTCTTAACCCAGACTAGAACACAGTAATAATTTTTTTCCCACGAGATGTATGAAATTAAAGTTACGATGCATTTTAGTATAAAACTGCTGTTCTGGGACTGCCGTAACAAGGAAAATTTAAATGCTCCTTCAAAATAGAACATTGTCATATAATTAATTCATTATGTATGTCAGAAAGAAATGTTTCCCAATATCATATTATAACCGTCCAACGGAAATTTACTTTACCTAATCAAATAATTTATTATATTCAATTACTTTTAGATGTAAATAAATATATTTCGATTAGAAACGTGAAAATATGATTGGAAAAAAGATAATCGATACAAAACTTCTTCTTATCAACTTGAAATATAAAATTCTGTTAACACTGCCAAAGAAAAACTTTATTGTTTCTCAAAAAAATACGTATTTTCCGTTTACATTTTATCGTAGCCTATTTTCACTGTGAATATCGGAAACAATTAGGAGTTGTAAATGATTGCTGTATCCATTGCAGTTGATAACAGAATCGCTCTTTCTTGTCGTACCTAAACTGCGCTGAACATTTTAGATTTCGCAACGGCTTGAGTGATAAATGTGATGGAGGAATAAGAAATATTCTTTACGCTATGTCTCGATTAGTTTCGGGTTATTTAAGGGAAACGTTACATAACGTTATGCAATAGATCTTTTTTTTATTATCGAACATAATGATCCTTGTTCGCCTATGCAGCGTAATGGCCTCCTCATTGTCGTGCATGTGGCAATTTATCGCTTATCTCCAAAAGACTGTCGCGTCCGTCCTCGTTAAGAGGAAATGTAACCGACTCCGTTATCATCTTCAAAATCGTTATCGTCTTCACTTTCCCTAGGGCTCTTGTCCATCTCATTAATTTTGGAATTATATGGGCGTTACTATATTTTATATTAATTTTTTTTTTAAATATATATTTTTATAACAATTGTATTTTTTCAAAATTGAGCTAATGATCGATAAAAATAGATGCAAGAAAACACTATACTTCTAGTAGGTTAATAAAATCTTATTACTTACATATATTAAAAATGGATTCCAAAAATACTTACATGAGGAATGAAAGGCTATGACAATTTATCAAATTAAAACTGGTTTATTAAAAATGGTTATTTAGATAAACTAAAAAGAAAAATATATATTGCCTGTAATGCGGTGATGAAAATGTTTGGTTGAAGTTTTCCTTATGATTAGGAGAAGTTTTGTTAATTTTATCCTTCATCAGTTGACCCAGAAAGTTTGCTCCTGTATCAATTTTTTATGTAAGTCTAAGTTGTAACTGCACAGAAGCAAGTTAAATTAAACCTTACAAGTATTTTACTATAAGCTTCCCAATAGCATTATTTTCTGAAAATACCCGGTTCCTAAACTCTTCTTTAACAGTGCTTCTGTTTTACTCTAATGTCTTCGCTGATCTAGCAATAAAAAAGATTGAAAAATTTCATATGTCATTCCAAGATAGTTATGTCTCGGATCTCAGGAAAAAACAGATTCATCGCCAAGATGTGATCTGAGTCAATATCGGTAAAATAATGTAATATGTTTCTTTTCGAACCTTGCAAAAAGACAATAACAATTTTGATACGGTTTTGATTGAAGATTTATCTCATATCATTTAACATCAATCTCTTAAAATAACAGTGTGGATACACCGTTGAATTCACTGGAAATGTTTGTTTTTTTTGGCCCACACTCGAAAAAAAACAACATACAGAATTAAAGTATACGAATGGTTGATGTTGCGTAGGCAAGGACTATTGTCATGTTATAAATGATGTTATAAAAATGGATTCTTCTTCTAAATTGAAAAATCTGATTGAAAATTATAATAATATTGCCACTGCTACTCTAGTCTGAGAACTACTGATTATAAATTATCGTTTTGATATAATTGTTACTTAAATTACCTACAGTGTCCGTTCCAGTTTCATAGTGAATATGTTGAGAAATTAGGGGTCCTTAAAAATGAGGCATGACCCCCACGGCATAGAATTTTTAAAAATATTATTGTTTCTGTTCTGGAGTTTTTTTTTAGGAAGTCTGGAAAGTCAATTTCAATAAAAGCTTTTTGAGGTTAAAACTTCCAATTTGAATATAATTTATTTTAAATTAACATATTGTTGCACAACGTTTCAGAACTAGTGTCCCATATTCATGTACTTTAATAACCTACAAACAATAATAATCCACTATAATAACAATTCATGTGTATTACAATTCATAAAATTAAATTCACCTCATAATGTTTCAAAAATTTGAATTTCATAAAGGAAATCACGTCATATCTACATTGCTTTACACTGTTCTCACTTTTTTGTTATTACTTATTGGCGCATTATCTCATGCCCATTGGGCTGTTAGGTTACCTCCCTATTTATATGTTCCACTTTGTCTATTTGTATTTTAAATTAAACTTAGTGATTTTTTTATGACTTGACTTTTCTAAACCCATTTATTTCCTCTGATTTTTATGTTTATATGTTGAGTCTATTTTTAATTTATTGTTTCGTTTCATATGATTCTAAAAGCGTGTGATATGTAAGGGAAAATGTACTCAATTAGATATCTATGTTCCCTCTTACTCAATTAAGAAAATGTAATTTGCCTCATTCAGATGTTAATCAATGGTTTTTTTGATTAACCATATTGACTCAAAATTACTATTTAATTCTGACCTTGAAATAATACTTAAGTTTAAATGGGAAACAGATAAGTGTGTTAAATCATTTAGATGTTGTGAATATATAATGCATCTTAACTTATATATCCGTCCATTGATACGTTTGAATTCTATTGAAATAGATAATATATCATCTACTGATACGCTCTAGGCTTCCGCTCAGTGGGGTAATAAATCTCATTTATGTTTTCTCATTTACTAACTGCCCAAGATTACTAAGAATGGGATATGAGCTGTTTTTTATTAGAATAAAAACTCAGTGTATTATTATTTTTTTAAATAGTTTTTTGTACGTAAATACATTTACTTTATTTATATTTTTATTATTTCATATCTGACTTTCACATTGGAAACTAATCTTTTCTTTTCTATTCTATAGTTGTTTGAAAAAACGAAAAGAGGTGAGTGTTATTGAATTTATTTCGTACCCAAGAACGTTAAATTCAAATTCAGTTAGGGTAGCAATTTGTTGATGATCACCCTTATAGAATCTCCGTTAAATTCAGATTCAATATTTCTGATGCTCGAGTTGTTTCAAGGATGAAATATCATCCTACATAAACATAAGGGTGTTCTCTATGTTAAGTACACATTAAAAAAGAATAGTGCCAAAAATATTTTGGTTAGGAAGTTAAATACTTTACATATATGTATCTCGTAAGTATAGGATACTAAATCACATTTCACTAACTTTACGTACATTTCACTAACTAACGTATATATGGGCGTTGATAACCTCAGCTTTTTACGCCCTAAAGCCCCAGACAACAACTAACTTTACAGAAGATCAATTTGTACAGTTATTTTTCATAAGACTGACTTATTAGGGTCATTATTTTTCACACTAACAATTACTTTATTATATACAAGTGAAAGGTTTTTTTTTTTTTTTTTAGGGAGGGGTATTTGTAATTTTAAAAAATCGAGAACTTGAAATTGTTACGCAACCTAGAGAAAGAAGGGTGTCAGTGAGTCACTGGGCGTTCTCTCCCCCTAGGGTGGTACTCCCCGATCAATTGAGGTCAGGAACAGGAACGTGATTACAGAGAGAAGCTAAGGAGCTGGTGTCATCTTCCTTCCCTCAATAATTTTTAAACTCATAAGTTGGAAAATTTGACAACCTAATTAAAGCTGCAAAAATTGTAGTAGAAATTTACTCAAATTATTATCAAAATGTTTGTAAGCTCTATTTAGAGAGTAAGTTTGGAAATCCAGTTAAAATTATCGGGATTTTTTGAAATTATATTTTCGTAATTTAAAAAATGGATCTCCAAAAATCATAAAGTAATAAGCAAGCGAAAATTTGTAATTTGCGTCATGTAATTTACTTTCTTTATATTTATTTATTTGAGTTTCAAGGATTAAAAACGATTGTCATAGGGATGTCAGAATTATTATTTGCAATGAAAAAACAATTTGTGATTCAAGCTACATCAAATGGACTAATCGGTTAGAAATAATTTATTTCTTCTTGTGCTACCATTGAAAAAATAAAATGAAATAAATATGTTAGTGAAATAATAGTCGGAGAATATACTATATTTTTGTTAGTCAATACAAAACATATTTTCTAAAATTTGAATTATAATGTTTATTAATAACTATCCTTACCTTGCTGGAATATTGGCACTTTTGACAAAAAGAAGAATTATTTTATTTTGTATTAGATTTTTTTTCTCTGTACTTTAGTAACGTTTTGACAATCTTAATGACTTTGAGACAGTCTATAGAGAAACCACAGTAGAAAAAGAAACCCCTGTCTATGGTAACATCTTTGAAACACGTCCATTTCAAAATAAACTCAAGTTTTTTTCTTGTTAGATCTGCTACTATTCAAGCATAGATACCAGCGATATTGGGAGTATTCTATCACAATTGAATTTATCCACTTTTGAAAAATGTTTGTTTTAAATTTATTTATTTTTTTAAACAGTCACAATGTTATGCAAGTTCACATTTATGGTAGAGACTATTTACTAAATCAAAATTATCATTTCTTCTTTTTGTAATAAAATGTTTTGTATACTTAGTCGATTGCTTGAAAAATTTACTGCAATGATACATAGGTTGTTCAAGTAAACATATTGCACCATGGCTCCCCAAATGAGGGACATGGCAGAGAATGGATGTTAAGAGCTGGTATTTGGAATGGGAAACAGGTTTTTCAACTAAAGTACAAGAAACAGGGGAACAAAATAAGCGGTTAGCTTGGAAAAGCTCATATTACTTAGATTTATTCATCTTTTCGTATTGTTTTTGTTGCAAAAAAAAAAATTGATTTCGATTCACCGAGAGTCAAATGGATATATGTTCACTTCAAAAGGTTTTTCTTACAAATAAAAATTCTACTTATAAAACTTGATAATTTTATTTCTAAATTTACATTTTATCTTATCAAATAGATATTACTGATCAATATTTTCATTAAAAAATTAACTTGTTTAAATGAGATGTTTCCTTATTAATTTAAAAAAAAAGGTTATTTTCCAAAAGTTGTTGTACTAACTTTTGATAAAAATCAAAATCCTATTTTTTTCACAGTAGATTGAAGGATCTTTTTATATAGGTGGTTAAACAAGAATAATTAATAATTTCAAAATTCCTGTAGCTTGTAAAACACAAACTTATTTCGGGCATTTTCTTCCTAATCCTTCGCCCTCCTTGGATGCGCAGTTTAAATTCACTCGTTCTCATTGTATTTTAATTTTATTATTGTTAACAAAAGCGAATTCGTTTGTAATTTGATACATAGTCTGGATAGTTAGTAGACATATAGATTTACATATTAAAACCAACATTTATTTTTTATCTATTTTATACTAATTATTATTTATAGGAGTATTTTGAGGCATTTTACTGACAGAATAATGTTTTTATTTTACTTCTAGATATTTTTTTTTTAGTTCTAGTAGGGCCCATAGAATAAGGTAGAAAAAAAAATAAACTTATAATATTATGTTTGGGATTTAGAATTTTTTAATTAATATTTCGGATGTGTAAGTTCTCTGGGTCTGAGGTAATTTTCAACTTCAAAATTGTAGATTGAAAGTTGAATACGCTGTTTCAATATTTTTGGTATTAACTAGAAAATAAGGGCAATGAGTTTAATTCAATTCTATAAATGACCAAACACATTTAGTCTCTCAATCTTAGTTTATCAGACTTATAATAGATATACCTCGTTAGTAAAAATTGGTACCATTTCTATATTTTTTATTATATCGACTTTAAATAAATGTAAGTTGTCGAAAAATGTATTTAGGTAACTGTGAGTTGTGAAATCGGAACTGAATCGTGCTGGAGTGATACTCCTTGTGATTTGATTTCTGATTGTTTAATCTAAATCAATTTTTATTTATAAATTATCTATTTTTATTCAGTATCCAACTTATGATTAACAATAGTGATTTGATCTTGAATATCTTCTAGTTAAAGTTATTAAGTCTGATTAGATTTTGATTAATTTTATTGTAGACATTTTAAGAAACGAGCCAGAAGCTCACGTGCCATCGAAGATTCTCACCTACTCTACTAACTTCATTATTTCATAGTCACAACTTATAATCATTTGTTTTTTTAATTTCTAATCGACAGGAAACGACAACAGAGTGATAGAGCCTGCCCTTTCATGTTTCGATGATGTGATGATTTTTTGATTTGGCTGCCGTTTCCTGCTCTTTTAAGTAAATTAGTTATTATCAAACAAGTTATTACCAGTAAACACATGGTTTTCGGATTGACACATTTTTATTTAAAGAATATATGAGAACATCTCAATCTCAATCACCTCAAGATTAAAATTTATAATTCACAATTTGGGTTCCCTTAAGACCATATTTCTTGAAATGTCAGATATTACATCAGTCTTTTCAAGTTCATTGATAATTTGTGTTATTCTGGGCCTAATGTTAGTCATATATCAAAACTATTCACATTTTAAAGTTCATAAAGCCTTTTTGTAATTATATAATATTTAAAGAATCCAAGTTGTCTTTTCTTTCTGATTTCTAATTAAAATTTCTTACACTACACGTTAAATGCTGTAGGACCATCAATTCTGTACTGAGAGGATACTCACTTATCAT
>NW_027111449.1:2041763-2061202 GCF_000696795.3 Halyomorpha halys
TTAAATAAAAAATAAATACAATTTTTTCTTTAATTTTAATTACTAATTATAATTTCATTAGAACCTTACAGTATAGAAACTATTAAAATTTAGTTAAAACAATCCAATGTTTAAGAACTTGGTTAAGTTTTATCTAAATCGGAAACAAACAAGAGTTGTGTATGTAAATTCCACATCTCCAGTCAAAGGTTTATTTTATTTTTTTACTAAGTTCCTCTAAAATAGTATTATTTTATGTTGCTTATAGAGTATTAAAGTTACATTTAATAATTTTATTTTTCGTAACATTTTCCTGACGAAATAAGTAATTGAATACATACATATAGGTAGGTATATGTATATCTGGTAGTTTGTAAGCTTTTACATTTAATAAAACTATTGTATTTTCGTTTTATATGTTCTAAAACGTATTGAATCATCCAGAAAAGTTTTATATTTGCAGTTTGTTTTAATTTCTGCTCTGTGCCTGAACATCGCCTTTTACAGCCAACGCTTCATGGCAGCCTACTGGTGTAGTGTAGGAAAATAAAACTTTCACGAAAAGGGAAATCGTTAAATGAGCTTTAGATTATTTAACCATCTATTCTAGAGAGGGCAAAAGGTAGCTACAGAGGGGGGGCGTGAAAAATTTCTCCAATATTTGAAGTACAGGAGGGAGCTAGATAGCGGAGGGAGGGAGGAGAGGTGGGGAGGCCGGGGGTTCCCTCCTCGCCGCCCAGTCAAGGACTATTCCTCGCCCTGTCCGCATATGGTCCTCTTATAGATCGATTCCTCTCTCGTCGACCTCCAGCTCTAGTCGTCTCGTTTCCTCATGCCAGCCGCTCAGTACTCTCCGCGAGTTTGATCATGGCGGTCATGGTTGAGCAGCGGCCGTTCCGGCCCTTCAAGTCCTCCGAAGAGTACCTCTATGCTATGAAGGAGGACCTGGCAGAATGGCTTAATAATCTCTACTCCGACCTCTATATCACCGTCGAAAATTTCTGGGACCGACTAGACACCGGCGTCGCTCTCTGCAGGCACGCTAATAATGTTCGAAGTTATGCCGAAAGATACATCACTTGGCGTCAGAATGTAGGAAAATCTGAAAACAAGGATGCCATCAATGTTCTCAAGCACCCGCCGGTGAAGTGCTTCAACAGCGCAAAACAAGGTACGTTCTTCGCCCGTGATAATGTGTCGAATTTCATAGCGTGGTGCCGGCACGCTTTAGGCATTATAGATTGTTTACTTTTCGAAACGGACGATTTGATTTTGTTAAAAAACGAGAAGAACGTGATCCTGTGCCTCCTCGAGCTGGCTCGTCAGGGAACTAAGTACGGGATGCCGGCACCGATGCTCGTGTTGATGGAAAGGGAGATAGAAAAGGAAATAGCCCGAACTGAGAACGGCGAGACGGTTGATTCGACAAGCGACGAAGAGTGCGAGGTCGGTGAGGCCAAACCTCAAATAGTGACGAATGACCTAAAGAGTTTGGACGAAATGGTGCGTGTACAGGTGCAATTGTGCAAATGTCCAACTCAGTTTCAGATGGTAAGAGTGTCGGAGGGCAAGTACCGGATAGGCGATACTAAAGTGCTCATCTTCGTCCGGCTCCTGAGGAACCACGTGATGGTGCGAGTGGGTGGCGGTTGGGACACCCTGGCTCACTACTTGGACAAGCATGACCCCTGTAGATGCCGCAGCCAACACAAGTCGTCGGTCTCTGCCAAGCTGAGCGGCGTGAAGACCGGAGGACCCCAGATGGAGATAGCCCACGCTAAGGTTACCTACGAGCGGAAGGAGGCGAGGAAGGACGGGATGGCCTGGGGCGACCAGACCCACTTCCAGCCGAGGTACCTCTCCCCGACTCACTAGTGCTGTGCTGTGCCGTGCCCGTGTCAGTGCGGTGTGTGATAAGTGGTGCTAGATAATAGGATGGTTTATCGCCATTGACATTGTCCTGTACCTTGTAGATATGTTGTATTGTGATAGCGGCTGCCGGACCTTCCATTAGGACCTAACCACACCTACATTCCACCTCTCATCATAATAAAATACAAACACCTGCTTATCTGCCCCAGTATCTGTAATTGTCTATTATCTCCAGTATCTCTGCCGTAGGTTTCCATGTCACTTTAAATCGTCTTGGTTTTACATCTCATCAACAAGCCTCTTATATCTTAAAATTTCCTCAGGTAGATATGTATTTTTTATTAGTTATTTATTGATAAGTTTAGGTTAGTGATCGTTAAAGATGTTTGTTGACAGCGTTATCAGATATGTGTCAAAATTATTAAATTTCTTTCGAAATTATCAAGAGATATTTGTTAATGTTATATTTAGTATTTATATAAAGTGTTTACACTATTGTTCTTATCAGTTTCGAGTTGTTTATCTTGAAGAATAACCTTTTGTGCTTATTGGTGGTTAAATTTTATATGTATTTGTTATCTAAATTTCTTTAATACAACGGTTTATTTTGTAAAGCTTATTTTGTACTTAAATTTACTCGATATTCGTAATTAAAAATTTTATGAACTATGATTTTGTTTTTTTTTTACCTATGTTTACCCATCGTTTTTGTTGTCCATGCTTGAGTGCAGGATATCTGTTTATAAGTAAAGTTATTGCAGTTCATTTGTCTAGTCTAGTATTTTCAAACTGTATTATCAAATCATGAGTATTTTAAACGAAAAAACTATATGAACTACTGCGTCACTTAATGGATCCTTAATGAATGTATAAGAAAATTGAACGATAGAACTCCAAAACCAGCTAAAATAATTTGCAATTTTATAATAATAATAAATATTTTTTAATTAACAGTTTCGTTACTAGATTATCTTCCGATAATCAGGTACCAAAATGTTAATTAGAAAAAGGAAAATTAAAAATTTGGAAATGTGCTGAGCTGGTTTTAGAATCCTACGATTGGATTGTTAAAAATGTAATTTGCGCACAAATATATTTATATATATTTTTTCAATTTGTATAACTGAATCATGTGCTAGAGTTTATGTTATATTACTATCTGTTATTATATTGTTTTGTTTTTTATGTCGTCTCGTACTTTAAGGTATAACTTAAATATTGCCATAATTTATGATTCAATGATAATATTGCCGAAGATATCGCCATAATGTAGCAGACATGATTTGGGCTTGTCCTGTACAACTAGGAATTGTAACATACTTTTATCCAGCAAAAGATACAATGATTGATAAATTAAATAGAGAGTTAGTTTAAATCATATTTTTTATTATTAACATTTAAGCTTAAAAGCATACTTTCAATATCAATATCTAATCCACATTATTCAGGATAAATGTGAAAAAAAGTAAAAGATCTAATAATTGTAATATCTAGTACATAGAAATACATAATATTACTGCAATATATTATAACTTTAATTTATTATACTATAATTTATAATATACTATATAAGATATTATAGATTTAATATCACTATTATAAATTGAATATATTATTATGACTTTCCCTATTATAAAAAATATATTACATCTATTCTTACTAATTATTGTAAGAACTTCTTCGTATTAACCAAGTTATTGCATAAATGATTTAATTATATTATGATAGATATGATTAAATTTCTCTACAGAATTTATATATACAATTAAAGAAATCTGAAAAATAGTACTTTTTTAAATACTTTTCTTGTTTTAAATATATTAGCTGATACCTGTATGGTGTTTTTAAATAAATAAAAATTGTGACAACTTCATAAAGTACATAATTATCTATATATTATAGTTTAAAAATAAATTTTATTATTATTGTTTTATCAGAAATTATATTTGATTTTTGAGATTAAAATATACGGGGCGAGGCCTTTTCGAAATAAAGATATCGAAAAAATTATGTTTACGCATGCGTTAGCAAAAGTAGTGGATGGAATCTGATATAATCGATGTGAGACCAACGAGATAAAACACGCACAACCTCTGAAAATTTGATCAAAATTGGATTAATGTTTTGATCTATTATGCCTGAATACGAACTTGACTACATAGACAAAAAAAAAATCGTATCTTGATGTCTAAAATGTAAAATGAGGGTGAAATTCTGAGGACATGTTTGGATGAATACAACGTCGGTAGCGAGAAAACAAAATTATTGGAGTAAAATGTAGGATTAAACTGTATCAGAATCATAATTTAATTTTATAACAATGCACAATCATTTTCGAACCGTCGTTTTAACAACAATAATCGTGTTTTATAAATACAGTTTCATTAGGTTTCGTCTTTATCAATTGAAAATGATCTTTTAACGTTCGCGGAGTGCTATAAAATATAATTCTTGTAATACAAAATTCAATGATTTACTAAAGATTTTTGTATGGTGGAAAGATGTTAAAAAAGGTACGCTCCAGTTATGAGCTGTTGGTTTGATCACGTCCTCACTGAAGGCAAACAGCTCTTTTCCTAACTGTCAATGAACTTGGTTTTCTCTCTAAAAACACGTCCATCTTTACAGTTTTGTTTTTATTATTGGCAGATATCGTCTCGATAGAAGTAAGTTATGTTTAGAACATCCACAAGTTTTATATTAATACCAACTGAAATATATTACTTGCTATGTACTGGCCACGTTTAATTTTTTATGTCATTGTTCCAGAAGTGAAATCAATTTTTTTCAAAACTTTTTCATATGATAGTAAAAACATTTTGTTTTCATAAAAAAATGTTGAATTTTTCTTAAAATAAAAACATTATTTCTGTTAGTTTCAAAATATACCCAAAAGTTTGTTTTGTTTTTTAATGTCAAAAAGAGTAGCTATTTTACCAAAATTTATATTATAAAAATGTTTTTTAAACACATTAAATCAAAGTTAAAATAATTAAGGACAAAACCTTTTGGACCGCATTTATCCACTTTTTTTTCAATACATTACTGTATTAATAGAAATGTATCACAGTTTTACTATTTATTTACATTCCACATTTCTGTGAAGTTTCGGTCCTGTCTATTAGCCTTTTTCCAACATTTTTCTCTTCACCCCAGTATCATTATTGAAATATATTTTCATATACACAACTCCTAGAAGTATTTGTAACATTGTTTTTCTTTCCCAGATATTGTTTTGCTCAGGTCCTTTCTCCCCCTCTTGGGGCTTCTATATCTACAATATATAAATTAATATTACATAAAAGATTTATTTTTAAAACACATTTATTGCTATAAGAATTCAAACTAGTATGCGTCCCAAAATGTTTTTTCTTTAATCATTTTGATCGATATTTAGTAATCAAAAATGAATGCCCTAAAAAAACAAAAAAATCAGTTACAATACAGTTCTTTATAATTGTTAGTTTTTATTCAAGTTTAATTTAATCATCCTATCCTGCCTTCAGGTCAAAAATTAATTAATTGTACAGTATTGATTAATTCTATTATTAACACTATTCATAGAAGGATTAAAAAAACTTGTTGAAATAATGAAAGTATTGCGATTTAAAACAAAAATAAAATTGATGGGATCTTGAAGTTTTATATTCGGGAAGATGCTTATGTGTTCGCATTTATAACTAATTGTATAAGATAAGATTCTAAGGGCGAGTGCATAAATGGGTATTTTATCTAAATTTATTTTTTTGAAAGAGCTGCGATATATTTTAATTTGAAGTAAATCACTCTAATTACTTTAATCGCCATTGATGATAGCTCCAATAATCTTCAGAAAGGGCGTTACACGCATTACGTAATTTTCGCTTACTACCCTACGTAGGGATAAAATTAATTCTTGTACGTTTCAAAACAGATATTTCTTTAATATTCAGAATGAATTTCTTACCATATATTTCACACATGGGTCAGCGAAAGTAAAATTTGACTATTGTCATAATATAAATGAAAAAGCTAAAACATTTATTTTATCTTTTTGTTAATTATAAATTCTTTCATATTTTATATTCATCTATTGCTTATAACTATTAACAATGAAAGATGTTCTATTTTTTAAATAAACATTTAATTAAATTTAGTTTTATTTATTTTATTTCTCTGTTCGTATTGAAATGTGAAAAACTATTTACTTTCTTCCTGCCTAGAATTTAAAAGTTTGTTTGGACTCAAGGGAATATAAATTGCATAAAAACTCGGATCAAAAATTCCGTATAATTTTGAATAGAAAATATTTCTGAAATTCTTTGTCAGCTTGTTAAAAAATAAAAACAAAAGAAAGGAGAATGAAATGTGTTTTTTGAACCTTACACTTTTACAACTGTCACTGTTAAAGCAATTCGTCAAGCTGGTATTTAAGATGACTGGTTTCACTAATCTTGTCACGTTCATCATGGCATTGAATCAGAGAAGCAAGTTTAATTCTCTAGAACGAATAAATTAATTTAATTGGTTATTGCCTAAGTTGTAAATTTATTTGTTTTTCTTTATTTTGAAATGTTTATATATTAATGTATTTCTAAATAAATTTGTTGCCATAAATGTTTCACTGTGTTATTCGACAATTATGTTTTTATCCGTGAATATATTTTCTTATTCGTAAATTATTATTTTTTTCTTGGGAACCTTTTTAATTGATTATACATATTTATATATATGTAAGTGTATCTTGAATATTTAATTTGCCGATTATATCCATAAGTTATATCAATAAGCTGTATATAGTAACTCGGCAAGAGAAGTGACTCTCTTATCTTATATTGTTTTCTATTTTCCCTCCCTGGCATTGCTAACATACGGGGTGTTCGGCACCAGTGGGGTTCTACTATAGGTTTGCGCATGCCACCGCTGTCGATGAACTACTCATGTATTGTTATATATTTCTTAATTAACATATTTTAGGATATATGTACAATTTTTTTAAAAAAGCAAACGATGGTGTAGCCCATTGCGCGGCTGGGAAAAGGTGCAGCCCAGCCCACCTTACGTGGGTTTAGGTACCTTTTCCACTTCTTCCGTCCAGATTCAGATCCTGCCTCTTCCTCGAGTTCTTCCAACAATTGATCGAACACCAACTTCCACAGGACAGAGCCCTAAGGTACCCTCTCGATCCTCCTTTTCACCTTGTGGTAACTACCACCACCAAGAGTGACTCCACTAAAATGTAGCTAGCAATGACTTAACGAAAATATTTAATATTTCAGATTACATTATAAATAATGCGCAGTTATAAATTCTTTAAAACATATTAATAAGGTACAGTTTCCTACCATTAATATTTACCTAAAATTTAAAAGATCCTTTCCAAAACTTCAATTAAAGTTGGATTTTTTTGTTTTTAGTTGTTTTGTCTGAATTTTTTTTTTATAACTGTGTCACTGTTCTTGCTGAGATGCTATATCAATTATTATTTCATTAAAAAACGTTATCGTTACATAAATTCTTGGTAAGTAAATAAATTTGTAATAAAATTTAAATTGTAATTTCCAAATATCCTCTAAACAATAATCAACAAGACATTTGTTATTCAAATTAAAAGAATAAGATTTAAAAAATGTAATAGTATACCGTATTTTAAGTTGTGATACCTTGTAAGACGGAAAAAATTCGGTTTGTATACTATCATTTTTTTTAATCATTACATCATTCTCTAGATATCTATTTTCGATTATCATTTTGTAAGATGCCCTTATATGTTTCTTATTTCGAAAATTCCACCGAAATGTCTTATGAATGATGAGTTGAATTTTAATAAAGTAAAGCCTTGGACAGTGCGAATTTCGGAGGCCCTCTCCGGGTTTTGCATTGCCGAGTTTATAATGCGAAACTAATTGAAAGTAATCACTGCTTTCGAATAAATAATGAAAATAAGGTAGAATTATTTTGGAATGTGTTTTGAAATTACATTGAAACAACACTGCTCGATGCTGAGAAAAATAATTATTTACCTGCTACATTTATCAGGTGTAATTGTTTTCACTTTGAGAATAAAGCTAGAGATGTCTGGACCGTCTGTCCCCATTGCCAATATCCGACGTTATTGAATATTACAGAACTGCATCAAACATTCTAATATATTTTGTCGGGATCAAACAATGCTGCAAAGTCTTCATTCTGGCTATGACGATGGAATGGCCTTCAAATTGAAATTAGTAATAGAAAAAAACATATGGTAAAATAATATTGTACTGTAATTAATAGGTGAAATGAAAAGGAAAATTAAAGGGATGTGTGTCTATGTTATGTCTTGTAATTGATAAGTATGGTGCGTTTATAGCACCTAGTATATTTGGCAGCATTTAGTATATTTGGGTAGAATTGCTTCCTTTTTAATAAAACATTTCCCTCTCCATCAGTATGTCGGTGCTCCGGAAGAATTATAACACTACTGTAAAATTGACTTTATTGTGTTAGCGGGCTCAAAAATGGATATACTAGATTTTTTTATTTAGTATAAGTGTACTTCAAAATTCTTTCGTAAATGAATTTTTTAGTGCTATTATCTCGGCATACAAACGTCCAGTAAAGGATTTTTGAGTCTGCCAACACAATAAAGTCAATTTAACAAATTTTACTGCTGAATCACTGTTGTTCCAGGCGATGTTATGTTTGATTTTGCCATAAAAAATATAACTTCCTTTTCCCAACAATTGAGATTTTACGTATCAAGATACGTAGAATCCAGAAATCGAATTAAAAAATATTTGAAAGATAATTTAATTACCTTTCAAATGAACACAAAATCTTCCAAATTGTACCGTAATTAGCAAAGATACGAGATATTGATACTGAAGACAAAATAACCTGTATTGAGTACATTTTCCCCTTAAATAGTACTTGATTTTTTGGCAATAAGAGTTTAAAATAAAAGTTGAAAAAAAAAATTTGCCAGTAACTTTTTTATATAAATAACTTATAGGCAGAATGGTATGATAGTGAACTTGCAAATAGTCGATTGAGTGAACGTGAATCTTTCTTGATTTCTAGTAGTTTCACAATCATATTTGCTTTATTATTATACTTACGCACTTCAGGAAACTTTGAGCGACATAACAGTTTCTCTTCAACTACAACTAAGAGATTTATATCGATATCTAAGCGACCGGCGACCAATCAACAATATAATACATTCTTCATTATGCTTAAGATTGATCTTGTCAATTACTAGGTGAGGGCCCCTCTATTCATCTTGCTAATCGGCTAATCATCTTAACTAACTTAAATATCGTCGGTAGGATCAAATAGCACTTTGCTAAATAGATACGTTATATTGTCCACGTCCAACTCTAAACTTGCTCAACAGTTTTATCGTTAAAAGATCTGCAGCAATAAGAAGATTAGTTCCATTCCTCAAACTCCTTTTCAGAATTATAAACAATAAAATAATCTATCTACTGTAATATTTTATTTTATTTATAAGGTGGAATAATAAAAATTGAGTTTTAATTTGTAAAATGGGAGTTGGTCCCAATTAAAATGGGACAGAGAGTACCCTCTAGTAATAATAAATAAAGCATGAAAAAACACTTAGAAATAAAACTGGGTCATCTGAAACTTCTCAATATTTTAAGAAAATAAAACTATACTAAAAATATAATAATATATTATTTATAGATAAAAAATAAAAGATTTTATAACCGAAATAAAACGTCAAACTAGTAATCTTAAACATGACTCAATAAACTATAACTTAGACTTTTACCGCTTATAAAATAATAATGTTGTGTAAAATTTCTTTAGACTTTTATTACTATAAAATCATTTTTCATAAAAATATTTTTCCTTTAGTTTCATGTACTGTGGTTTAGATTTTTATTTTCACTCGTTTGTTCATTAAGAAATTGATTGGATAGCTGCGCCTTCACGTTCAAATGCTATTTTTCCTCGATATCAAATTTTTAACTTACCTAAGTTCAAAGCTGTTGTTAAGATAAATGAGAGCTAATTTCATGCATGGGTATATCATTTACAAAACTTTACCAGGTAATTTCTATGATCATGGTTTACGGCCAAACGCTTTTTCCCAGCTGTCGCATCAATTTCTGTTTCTTTATAAACTAATTTAATAAATTAAATTAAAAAAAGTTTGTCGAAATACATGGTATCAGTATAGCTTCCTCACAACTTCTATTTTCTTCCTTTTTATCCCCATATTTTCTTTTATGACAATGACATGCTGCTGCACGTTAGGAACCATTGTTCGTAGCAACGCTAGGTTGGGTAACGCACTTCTGTCTACTTCTACTTGCGCAAGCATTAAATATCTGGAAGATCAAAAATTTCCATGGCCTTTAGTGCAACCGGAAAAAAAAAACCTAACGTTTAAGTTTTATAATTAGTGATTATAAAGAATATTCAAGATGGAAAATATTAGTTAAATGGAATATGGTCCGGGTGCTGTCAAATTTACGAAGCCCTGCAACGTGGGGCGAAACGTTGGCTCAAATAAAAATAGTACAAAATATTACTACTCGATTTTAATTTGACCGCACCCAGATCATATTCCATTTATTAATTCACACAGTCAATCAGGAATCTTCCAGAAAATATTAGTTGGTTGAAACTATGCTCGTTTGATACACACCCGCCGAAAATGGCAACAACCCAATGTCGACGAATAAGGCAACAATTAGATGGTTCGAAAATGACAGGTAGTTCCAACTTAAAAATTGATTCGGCCTTCCAGCAATTCATAGTTCTCCGAGGAAAAGCACTCAAATGTCATGGCTTCTCACTGGTACCTACTGTTATGATATTTTGTTAAATTTATTCATGTTTTCACATACGACCTTTGTATAATTATGCAACGATGAAGCGACAATTATAATCAAATAATTACCAGTTGATGGCATTGCATGGATGAAATGAAGATGACAAGCATATAATTAAATATATTTATAGGGTTTAAAATAACAATCAAATGTTAAATTTAATGAACACTTGTGCATATCAAATTTTACTAAATGCTAATTCTAATGTAGCGGGCGGGGCGAGGGAATACATATACTTATGTTATATTTATACACTACAGATGTTCACCTCTATAATTTCGAAAACTTGATTTCATTTTTGCTGGGTCATAATTGACCCAGTGATCTCGTTTTGGCTTGTGGGGTATCCTTTGGTGATATTGTTAATTTTCTAACCTTTTCCATTTGGATGGAGTACTTTATAGCTGCTCTCGAAAAAAAAACGTAGGATTTAAGAATGAATTGACACCCCCTTTTTTTGGAAAGCATTTTCGAAAATGTGAGAAAAAATTAGGCTGGTCTTAGCTATGGTTAATGAGGAATTTTGTGAACTGAAGTCGACTTTGTGACCTCTTCCAGATTTTCTCCAACGCACTCTAGAATTTTCAATGATGGATTTTTATTGATAATTTAATTTTAAAACAATTTTATATGGGTGGCTTTTTTTGATCCCACACGTCCAAACGACATGTATGAAATTTTTGTTTACGATTTTGACGTTTGCGGGTAAGCGATGCAGGAAATCAAACAAACATAAAATCTCAAGTTTCCATATCAAAATTTGTCATCACCATGAATTTATGGCAGGAATTTTTGTATTCTTGGCCCTATATTTCAGTATCCTTCGTATTCTAGAAGTTATGAAACTGACTTAAAAAGTGCCTGCTCCCTCCTCCAACCGATGACCTTCGGAGCAGTGAAAAAGTCTATTATTTTCGAAGAAAAGAAAAATAAATTATTGAAGCGGCACATTCTTTGATTATATACCTCATTTCACTATTACCACAAAATTTTTAATTTACATGAATAAGGTTTTTGAAAGATGAAGTTTAGACACATAAAAATCAGTGCCTCAAATAGCAAGTTGCATTCGTAAAAATAGACATATATGTTCCTCCTTCTAATGTGATTATAATGTAGGTAAAAAGAGAATACGGGGTATGACAGTTTCTTCAACTGAACTATGCCACAAATACTCCATTTCCACAATCCTCGCCTTTCTTTAAATATTAGATAGTTCGTTGAATTTTAGTGAAGTAAACTAAGATTTTCTGAGCAGGAAGCTTTGAGACAATATCAAAGCTCCTCTACTTTTTCAAAGAGGTCAAAGTTCATTATGATTTACAACATAGCGGAGATAACTAGCGTTACATAAACATTAAATGTCGCGGCACGAAACAAATTTAAATCAGATCTTGGCCAGCAGATTGTGTATAAGTGCCCCACGGCGATGTATTATTCATGTCTTTTTCTTTTCGGCTGCTCTCAGTTTGAAATAATCTCTTCAACAAGCTTGGGTATTTATAAAAGTGTGTCATAACGAAAATATGACAGGCTGCGTCTTTAAGAGAAAGGGGATAAGTCAAGATATGGTATATCCAGGCTCACTTTAAAATGAGGTATGGAAAATATTAATATGATTTTTAGAACTATAAAGAAATTATAGGGGATATAATTTTAAAACTGATTTAAAAAATCACATTTAAAACTATATCTTGTATAATATTTTTCAAAAATGTCTCTACTCCAATGAGACGATCATTTTAACACCCTGGTCGGTCGCCATCCCATCTGCAATAATTATAGATTATTACTAGTTTAAATCAGTAGTTAAAAAAAACTTTAATTTAAAACTAGACAGTAAAACATAATTCAAAACATATCTTAAACATGAATATTGCACACGATAATCCTTCATTTCTTACCCCTAACAACTCCCGAATTTCCTTTTTCCTCCTTATGTTCTGTCCATTGCAAGAAATGCCTAGTTTCATTTCGAAATTCTCGGAAAAAATAAGAGTTGATGTCAACACTTTGTGTTTGTGTTTCCATCCGGACCCTCACTCACATATAGATATATATTGCCCTCATGGAAGTTCGAATTACCTGTCGTTTTCGAAATAAATAAATTTTGCCTTATTGGCCATAATAATAAAATTCGTTGGTATTGGGTTGTTACCATTTATGAGGGTAGGTATTGTTTCAATTCATTCTGTTACTACAGCCGTGAGTCGACCCTGTGGGTTGGAGAACCCTCTTAGAGGTACCTCTATAAAATGGGGGGAAAACTTGTTGGTTGAAGGTGATTATAAATAAATCACCTCCTTGCACAATCCTTGTTCAAGAAACAACACTTCCTTAAAAATTCCTGTCCTATGATCCTTCCTGGGTTAAAGTGATACAGGTTTCCATCTAACATTTTCTGTCTAGAATATTCTCTATATTCATTGATTATAAAACCTTAACACTAAATGTCCATTGACACTACAGACCATGAAAATCTTTGGTCAAAGATATCTAGAAGTGAGTTTCCTATCTTAATTTTTGGTAGACCATATTACTTGAGTAACTATAATAATTGCATAAATTATTTTGTTTAAAGATTTAAAAAATCACAATGAACGTTGTAGTTATAAAAACTATTGTGATTTGAGTGGTAAAAGAGGTCTTATACTACACAATTTTATTGGTGACTATTGATCTTTCATCTCTGATGTACAGCTCAAATTTATTAAATGAAATTCATTATTCCACAATATGTAATTGGTCAATTAAAAGCAATCGATCAGTCTGTCAATCTTTCACAATCTACTAGTACCGAAAATTTCATTTTTAATTACAAAGGGAAAAAGAAAAGCAAATTCTCTGCTTAGAAAAGAAAAAACATTTTGTCATTTAATTAATTACTTAATATTTTAGAATATTAGTAACAAAAAAAAATATTTTCCAGCCAGCTCAATAGTCCAAATGATTTAATTTAGATGTAACATTTAAATTTTTTTTTTCCATAGAAGAACGTTCCTTCAGTCTATATTGTTCCCTCAAATTTTAGGTTTTTCAGACTTTTGTGTAAAACACTGTTGAAGTAAATCACACACTGTTAAGCTACATAGCAACTAAAACTGGCAGAAACAAAGCTTTGAAAACACAGGGAACATTACCAAGAAAAAAAAAATAAAAATATTACAAAGTTTAATTGATAAATAATAATTGTAGCCTATTTTATTCATTTAATAAGAACAAAATAGTCAATATTAAATGGTTCCTTTAATAATTGATATTATAGTTTTTTTTCTTATTTCAGGTACTGAAAAATGGCTGGTTAGCGACAATTTCACCCTTGCAGATATTGATCTTGCTATCTTATTAGAAAGGTTGTAT
Source organism: Halyomorpha halys (assembly GCF_000696795.3). Lineage (NCBI taxonomy): Eukaryota > Metazoa > Arthropoda > Insecta > Hemiptera > Pentatomidae > Halyomorpha > Halyomorpha halys. The sequence continues at coordinate 2,055,800 of NW_027111449.1, forward strand.
GTGCTTGGTCTTGAACAACGTTTCTGGCAGAATAGACCAAATATAACGAAGTACTTTAACAGAATGAAACAGAGGGATTCATTCAAGAAAAGTATCCCTTCAGCTTTCTTTCACATAAAAACACTCCTGGAGGGAATTCCAAACTTTTTATTGTCACTAATGTAGGGTTCTATGAAAGAATTATTCTTTCCAGCCATCAAATACTCAGCATTAATCAAATTTGTTACTAAAAGCATGATGTAAGTGATATTTTATTGGTGCGCCATAACAAACTGATATTCAAATGATATATATTTCTCTGTAGTTTACCTTTTTTAAATTTTTTCTTATTTTTATTTTTAACATTCCAAAGTTATGGGGAGCTGGTTACTTTTAAATGTAAGTAATGCAACATATCTTTTATTTATCTACAAATGAACTTATTGGTGATGTAAGCATTGAAAATGTTTTACTTCATTGGTTTTTGAAGCTCTCTAAAGTATCATAAGTGCAATATTCTTTCTTCTATTAAATTTGTTTATTTCTCTTTATGAAATTATTAATATTTTAAGAATTACAATTCTATAAAAATATAATGTCACATGTATTATTAATTACGACTTATTAAAGTTCTTAATGAGTATTTTTATAATCCAAATGGTGTTGGTTTAATAATTTTAGTATTAATAATTTGTATTTTTATATTGAATGTTTCTTAAATAAATTAATGCATTTATACAAATCTATTGTTAATGTTAAATTTAAAAATTTTATTCAATATAAGAAATTTTTCTATCAGAATGTCAATTACATAAATAAATGAATAAAGATTATATTCTTTGTAATAGTTTGTTTAATGTTAACTGGAGATTTAATATAATGAAAAGATGGTGGAGGGAGAGGGGTTGTGGTCAGTGGAGTAAAGAACACAAATTGTGAAATTTATTTTATTTGTGCTGATTGTTTCGCCTAAAATTCCTATTTTTGTATTGAGACCTAATGAAAGCCTGAACATCAGGTCAAACAAAATAAGTTTCACTTCTTTGAATTCTACCTTCCAGATACTGCACAATCCAACCTTCTTTCTATATATACTTTATAACATTTGAACTCTTTAATCATAAGTAAATAGTCCTCTTCCTTTCTTTTTTCTGGTAACGCTAGTGTCAATAATGATAGGCAAGGTAAGCATTGAATTGACTAATTTTTTATACTTGTCCAGCCTCCTTACAAAAATAATAAATAAATAAAACTTTCATATCACTACTTTGCATGAGTAATGACATGTATGACAAAAAAAAGTGTTTATTATGTATGATCTTCTATGAATTTTACCCATTATATACTCTAATTATATTATTGTATCTGCTATATTCTTTCTGGAGACTGAGGCTAATTTGTAAAATACCTGTAATTTCAGATCTGTGTTTAAATCAAGAACATCTTCTAAGAAAATTTTTTTTTTTAAACTCCAATCAAATGTAGCTGCTCAGAATTGAAAAAAAAAAATTACAAATTTGAAGAATGGTATAGAGGAAGCCAATAGAATAAATTTTGATTTATTAATATTATATTATTACTTTAATTATTGTTTAAAACATTAAATGCAATAAAATTTACCACTGACTAGAGGTTTAGGAAAGGCCCATCAAATGATTAAATAACAATATCAACTGAGAATCATATCAGGATGGTACTAGGAGTGACAAGGATTCTGTCTCTTGAAGCAGTCCCCGACCATCTTTTCCATAATTTGAAATAATACGGTCCATCATTAATATATTTTAATTAATTTTTGCTTATGTGTGGGTGCTAGCTGAAAGGTTTAAACAGGTAAATGCACAATAAACATGACTAAAGAGTGATGGTGAGCTGCACTTGGCTCAATGTAAGGCTTAGTGGTTAGTATACTTCAATATGTTGGGAACCACTGATACATGCAGTGTAAAACATTGATAGCTGGATTAATTAGAAAGTCTGGCCTGTATTTTAATACAGGTGGCAAATTATGTGGAGCAAGCAACTATGAATGAACAATGTAATGAGCAGGTTTAAAAATAAGCAGTTATGTGATTTTTGAGCTTGATCAAACTAACATGCCATAATCCATCAAAAGCTTTTACCACATTCAGAAATTCAACAACTACATATGTGTGGGGAAAATAAAGATCTGCATGGAGAACAACATGTAAACGTATCTGATAAATCCTTCAGCTCTGATTTTATGGGAGATTTACATCAGATCTCAACTACCTAACATAAAAAAAACATATTTCGAATTATATCTGAGTGTTAATCCATATCTGTGTTAACAACATTGTACAAACTACAAAAAGAAGCTAGAGGGGTATGTGATTCTTTGTCTAAAATGAATAAAAATCTGAAACTGAGCTAAATAAGTAATTTTAAAATGGCTGATGATTTGGCTAAAAATGTAGTGTTCTTTCAAACTTGAACTTTTATTTATTTTATTTTTTTATGTATTCATTTATAATACATCTGCAACTACAGTTCATGCACCAAACTAACTTAATGGTTTTAAATGAAAAAACAAAACTGATTCTAAAAAACATAATTCAATATTAATTTTGAAAATGGTTACAGATATTCCAAAATCAGATTCAATCCTTCACAAGCTCCTAACTACTTATTAGCAACTAGCCTTATCTGATTCAAATGCATGAGGGAGTCAGGTAGGAATGGTGACTTAAAACGATAATCAGAAAGGGCTTAAATAGAATAGAAAGGCGATTAAAATTAAGCAAATATATTTTAAATATCATTTTTTTAAAGTGAACATTAGAATATTAATTTTATTTTTAAAAACAGGAGTGGTGATTACTGTAGACCACAGGTTCCTCATGGGTGAAGGCTCTTGAGGGTTGGGAGTAGTAAAACATTTGAGCAAACCATGCTGAAATTCTTACTTGAGAAGCTGCTGAGGATTCTCATTATCTGAATGGATAGCTTGATCCTCCATTCGGGGCTGGTAACTGCTACTACATGTTATTGGAAAATATATAAAGCAGGTCACTGAACTATTCATGGGCTATCCCCGGTATCATTGTGCTTAGTCAGACATGTTGTCTTGGACAACTAGCAGAGTGAGAGAGAGAAATGCAGCATTGAAGAGAATTGGCTTATAGATCTATACAGGATTAGCTAAATCCGTGAGCAGTTCAGAGATTGTACTGTGGCCCACACTAAGCTCAAGCTATGGCTGGAAGCTATCATGAGCACCAAGAGATGACACTATCTCATCCATTTTGAAAATTCCGATGCTTAGTCTTATGCTTGAGATGTTTCACTACTTTTGAAATCAACATTATTAATCTGCTTAACATAAAATATTTAATAACTAGTTCCATAGAAATTATTTTGGTTTAAAAACACTATTCTATGTGTAGGATGAAAAATTTGACCTGGATCAAACAAGCAAAATTTACCTCAATGTTCATGTACTACTTTTTCTTCCTGAATTAAAAAAATATAACTAATTTCAAATATAGGACATTTAGGTAAAATAATTTTCTTCCTATGCTATATAAAAGAAATTAGAGATTTTTTAAATCAATGCTGATACTAGTATAAAATGAAATCATTTGTTTAAACTATAAAGTTGCAATAAAATAAAATAAGTACTTCGACCACTATGGTCAAGAAGAGTGTAGCTGCATAAATTTTTGGAGAAACATTTAGGGAAATAACTTTTAAAACTAAGGAAAAATTAAGGAATTATGTAATTGTTAAGTTTATAGAAAATCAACTGCAAGAATCAATTCTAATTAAAAAGGACAGAGAATACAAAAAAAGAGAAAGATCTAATGATATCAAATCTTCATCATAAGATAAGTGATGGTAAAGATATAAGAGTACAAAAACTGTTCATTGTTTATTCTTATATTTCAGTATAAGAAGAGATGAAATGATAGGTTATCAAAAATATATTACCAATTACTGCAATTAAATTAACTACAATAATGCTCCGTTCAACAACTGGTCTAGTTTCAGCAACAGAGAATCTTCTATGATTGGCAAATTTAATTTTTTTCTTTTTTAACTGCTAACAAAGAAGAACAAATTTATAAAAACAATAACCAATATAGATCAGCCATTCTTTTGTTAAGAACGTTTACTAGGACTACATAGGGACTGAGCCTGGAAAAAAATACTGATCATAGAATATACAGAATATCTGAAACTTTAATTTTCAGATATTCTGTATATTCAGTTTCCACAATAACCCCTTCAAGAAATGTTTTTAAAAGTATTAAGGACATTACCATCATCAGGAGCAAATAATATTGCTGAAAATTCTGTTGTGTAGAAAAAAAATAATAAGTTCAGCCGGAATAAGTACCTTTTTTTAAGATAATTAAATTATATTAAAACCAATAAATATGAAAGAAAATGAGTATGGGATATTACACATATATTTATATTACACTGAAGGCAGGAGTTAAGTCTGACAATATCAGTTGATTTAATAAATTGCTGTATATGTATATATATTTGTTCCACAAGTTAAGAGATTCAGGGTAAACAAGAACACACAAACTATGGGTTGGGTGGCATACTCTCATTGCTAGGGCTCCACAGCTTTCAGCACCAAGCAAGGCAAATTAATACAATTCTCAGTTGTGAATACAAGCAAATAAAAAATTAGTTTAAATTATCAGGAAAGCAATGAAAATAGGTAGTTAAATATTCAAAAACTCTTTAATATAATTTTCTTTTAATCATATAAAATCAGAAAATATTAAAAGTGTGTATATTATTTAACAATAAAGATGCACAAAGAGTGATTAACTTACCAATAACAATAATTGTAGGTAATGTGGCATTTAAATGTAAAAATATAAAATATATAAATTATTAAAAGAACAAATATAAACACAAAAAATGTCAGCAAAAATCAACTATATAATTAATTACTTTCAAACCAATGTAACATACATTGTATGTTCATGTAATCCAACAATGAAACACACCAAATCAGATTTTAGGACTAGCAGTCACTAAAGGATAATCTAAAATTAATGAGGTGTAGATAGTTGACCGTAGATTAATGATTGGAGAAGTTTGTTGAGGGGTGTGGTCAGCAAAGAACAACATAAATAAACAAAACCATATTTATTTTATGCCGACATTTCGACCTGAATTTCAGGCGTATATACGCCTGTACGAGTATACTATTCCTTTTCAATTGTATGTTTCTCTAAATGTTGTTGTTATCTCTTTTGTTCTATAGCCCTGATGAAGACCTGAAATTCAAGTTGAAACGTCGGCATAAAATAAATAAATATGGTTTTGTTTATTTATGTTGTTCTTTGCTGACCGCACCCCCCTCTCCTCCCAACGATCTTCTCAACATAAAGAATAATTACTTAATTTCGGCATGTTTTCTATTTTTATATACATTTT
>NW_027111449.1:2066427-2076002 GCF_000696795.3 Halyomorpha halys
AGAAGAATTTGTAAATGGGACAAAGGCAATTAGCCGGCATTTAAAGAATTTTAAAGGAAAAAATGAAAACAAAATAAGGAATCCTTGAAAATGACCTAAGGGGTCGAAACGTCGGAAGTTTAAAAAGAATAAAGTTGAGAGAAAAAGGATCAAAATTGTTTTAAAGAAATTTATACTTTTTGTTATATGCAAAAAATTAATTAGTTTGCCACATTGGAAAATACCTTCAGTTTTATTGACTGGTTAATTAAAAATAATTGGATTTGTCTTGCACCATTTTTTCTGTATTATATTTAATAATGTTCTAGGGTTAGACATGAGAAAGATTTTATAATCTCCTCTGTCAAGCATAGCAGGATTACTTTTTTTTTGTGTTATGATCTCCTCTTGTGAGATTGTGACATGTCATACATCGATCAACCTACTGGCCATAATTGTCTGTTTGAAAAGTCAGATAAATGAGGCTACCACGGTGGGCAGGTTTCACACCGTTTTCCAGTTTCAGGCGCTTATTAAATATTTCTCAATTTAACTATCTTAAAGTCTCTGCTTCCCGTGCTTCAGAATTGACATATAGTCGTAGCGAAAATTTAATGGCTGTTCACATTCACTACTGTTTTGTTGAGAACTATTTTTGTTTCTTCTTGACCGCAGCCCTGGCCATCTCTTTCATGAAAATTGATTTTATTCACTTTTGAGTCATTAAGGCACCTTTAATTTCATATTTAGCTATAAAAATGTTAATTAGATAATGAAGAGTGTATTTTCCAGAGTGAAATATCCTTATCTTCTTGGATTGAATTAAATATTCATTTAATCAATTCAGTAAACTGGCTATAACTTTCCTAAACATCATCAAGTTATATTTAGATGTGTCAGGGAGGTGATTTTACCAATCATAATGGAACTGGAGGAAAATCTATTTATGGTGGTAAATTTGATGATGAAAATTTTACTTTGAAGCATACTGGACCAGGTATTCTATCAATGGCAAATTCTGGTCCTAATACAAATGGGTCTCAGTTTTTTTTATGCACTGCTAAAACCAACTGGTAAGTACAGATTCAATTTATTTTTAAACCAATTGTCCAAATCATCTATTCAGACTAAGTGGATCTATTTGTTGAAAAATCTAACACCACAGCCAAAATGAAGGAATTAAATACTGTTAAAAGTTGTAGTGATAAGTAATGAAAGTCAAATCACCATTTTAAAGCATAATTAATTGATCGAATTATGACTGGAAAAAAATTAGTTTTTGTGATTTACTTATATAATTAAAATGAGGATTGAACATTATTCTATTTTCTTTTAATTGGAATTTTAAAATAAAAAATGGAATTGATGTAAATTCAACAGGGAAGTAATTTTGTTTTAAAATTAAATAAGTGAGCTCTTTTGATTAATTTATAAAATAAATTTTCTTCCCCGTTCCTCTTCTGCCATATTTCGAAACATAGCTCCAACTGCCTTCATTGAGTTTTCGGAATTGAAATGCAGACTCTCTGCATCAAAGTGCTTTGCAGTTGTTGAATATTTTGTAAACTGAAAAAACTTCAAAGCTTTATGGCTAAAGTAAATAAATGTCTACATTTTTGTAAATGGACTGCTTCAATTTGTGAGCAGTTTAATATCCCTAATGTTAAAAACTGAATCAATTGTTTATTTGTTAAAGGTTAGATAATAAACATGTTGTATTTGGTCATGTAATCAGTGGAATGGATGTAGTAAAGAAAATTGAGGTGAGTAATGCTTATTTATTTTTTTACTTCTCTCCTCCTATTAATTCTAAAGCTAAATTAGTTGCTATTATTACTTCATGAGAATGTATTTCTGATTATTTCCAGAAATGTGGCACTAAGGGTGGAAAAGCGACTGAGAAGGTTGTTATTGTCAGCTGCGGAGAATTAGTTTGAAATTTAATTGAGAAATTCTCTGAATTTTTTTAACAAATTATATCTTTTGTAAATATTTATTATACTATTCGTAGAAAAAAATGTATTTTTTATTTTATTTTGATTATCTATGGCCATTTACTGTTAAGTGAAGTTTCATATTACAGGATAATATCTAAACTAGAATTATGATGATTAAGGTTTCTTATAACATCTTCACTGATCAATCACTTGCCAATAGCAAGAGAATTGCAAACATTTGTTATAGATCCGACTATATAAATAAAACCAGAAGAAAAATTGTGCCTTAAGCTGGGTCAGTAGTAATGACCACTTTAATTGAAAAAAAAAATAGTTTAAGAAGAAAGAGAAAACGTTAAGTTATAACATCCCATTTTTATAAACGATATTGCTTAAAATTTCTGCATGACTTAGGGACAAGTGATATGAGTGGTTTATTTTAAAATGTTTGCCATATGTCACTATTATATTTTGAACTATTAATATTTCTAATCAGTCCCATGAATTTGTAAATTGGAATTTATAATTTAATAATACATTATTGAATTTGTAAATGTAGATTGTTGCCTTATTTGGGTTCAAACAAAAGAAAAATGGGGTTAAATTAGAGGATAGCAATTTTTTAAAGACGGAGTTCACTTCAAGTTTCTTGTAGACAAGCATTAATGACAAAGATTTAAAAATTCCTTTTACATAGCCACTAAATTTATAAAAATTCATTCACGAAAGCTTTCAATTATTAAAAGGTTAATGAAATAGGACTTTTTGTAAACAACTTATTTGACAAACGTTTATTTAAAAAAAATTAAATAAAAATGTCACTTACATGTAGGCTTGTTGATTTAAATAAACAATAGTACATGAAATTGGTTAATTAATAACAAATTTCTGTTCATCTTTCATAATTCATCATTCACAGAAACAAAGTACGTATGGTGAAGATACAATTTCTTTAGTAGCAAATTTCATTGTTTTCTTGGTAAAGAACAAAGTAAAATAAAAAACCTTTTAAAACATGGTTTTATTATAGTTATATAAATATGGGTCTATATATAATCTGAAGTTAAAGCACATAAGAAATATACATTTAATATTACAGAAACATTCAATAACATGATGCTAAGGCCTGGAACTTGCTGGTGCAACAGACATCTCTCCTGCACCTTGACCAACATCCCTTTGAGGGCTCTGAAACATTAAGCCAAATAACAATTAATATAACTCAAATGATACTTCTACCAAAAAGTACAGGTGTATGTACTGGATATATATATATTGTAACGAGGTTATCTCCCTATATAATTTGTCCGGTTCATGTTCCGGAACAATGTTTTTCATTAGTGGAATGTGAAAGAAAAAAAATATTGTTGTGAATATTGTGGACTTGGTGTGCATATTTTGGTTACTTTTGTAATACAATAAAATTGTTTTTGTTCATTGCGGTTTTTTTCTTGGCCCAAGTATCACACAACAATTTGTGTCAGAAGTGGGATATTAAATGGGTAAGAGAAAAACAAAACAAAAACAATAAAGTTTTTTTTTTAATTTATGGCAGATATTAAGTGAAGTGTTAGTGATTAGAAAAAACAAAAATACGTGTGTTATTAGAAAGAGGAGGTTTATGCCAATTTTAATATGAAGTCATACAGCAGAAATGGAAGACCTGTTGCCATTAATTAAGGAAATAAAATCCACAATGGACAAAATGAAAGCTGGCCAGGATGAAGTTAAGGAGACTCTCACAACCAAGTTTCAAAATCTGGAAAATACAAAAATGCAAGTCAGTAATCTGGTAAAAAAATCTTGATAATGTGGACTCAAAATTAATAAATCAGATAAAAACTATAGACAAGCGCCTCAAAGAGAATAGGGGTGAAGTAGAATGTTATATTATAAGGCTTGAAGGTGAAGTGGACTCCTTGAGACAAGAAATCAAAGTTCTTAAAATTGTAGACTCCTCAAGAACCCCTGCTAGGATCAAGCCTCCAACATTCGACGGGAAATCATTCTGGGCAACATATTGGCGGCAATTTAAAGCAGCATCTTCAACAAATGGTTGGACCAGGAAAAAGCAAATTTCCAAATCGTTTCATTGCGAGAAGTTTTGCAGGAACAGGCTACCTGAGGAACGCCAGAACGACTTCAAATTTTTGCACGACCAACTTGAGAGAAGATTTGGTGACTGATCATCTGGAGCAGCTATACAGGATACAGTTCAGGACAAGAAAACAAGATCCTGGGGAATCACTGCAACAGTACCGAGATTTCTCGACTGGTTAGGTTGGCATTTGCTATGGTTCCAGAGCACATCTTGGAAGACATGGCATGATGTTTTTACTGACTGACAGAGTCCGTGATCTTGACCTTTAACAATACTTGAAACTATCGAGAGCGAAAACCATTGGTGAAACCTTAGCGAGAGCTCTTGATTTTGAAGTGGTCAAGAAAATCTTGTAAAAGGGTCAACCATAACTGCGGCAGGAAAATCAGGACAGAAACAATACCAACAGCTTAGAAGACAAGCTTGGAATATGCAATGGGAGGCACCAGCTGGAATTTTTAGCGTTAAGTAATTTCTTTTGTCGGCATAACAAAGGACCCGCTGGGTGTAGGCAGAAACCAGATCGGCAAAACATCAAAAGTAATGTACGGAGATATATAGATAACAGAGGGTATGCACCCCTGAATATGGTTGATCGTGTAGGCAGAGATAAACAAATAAAGTGCCTTTACCTTACACGTGAGCACTCTAAAAACCTCGGGGAAAATACATAAAGAAGAAAGCCGCCTTAATTTAAACATGAAAGGTAGGAAAAAGACCGACTTTCGCAGAAAGTCATTGGACCTTCTCACCCCCTCTGAACATAGAAAAACCAATCAAAGGACAGAAATCAAAAGAAGGAGAGGGGAGAAAATTAGCAAAAAGGGCAGGAGGGACACAGTTTGGGACAGAAGGACAGTTGGACAGTCTGGGAGAGATGGACACTTGAAGACGGTCTGAGGGAAGACCAGCTGGAGGCAAGAGGAGGAAGTCGCCCCTAGCAGAGATTCAGCAACGGCCACCGGGAGGCTGCGGAGCATAGCGAATATGGACGCTCTGCCGTGACAACTGCCAAGCTGACCGACGTACCAAAACAAGTAAGACCTTTTCTGTTGTAATTGGAATGGCAATAATAAAATTAATAACTTAGAGTCAGTATAGCTATCAAAGATCCCAACTGGTACTTCTCAATTCATAATACAACAATTAAAGTATAAGGAAACAGGTCTACAATGCTCTCTCATAATATTATTCTTTCTAATGTATATATAATTGTAAATATAAAATATCTAACAAAGACTTTACCTTATAATTAAGAATCCCTGAATGCCACCTCATATATAATAGCATAATAAATTGGTGAACACGATACCGTTGGAAAGGAACTCCAATAATTAATTATTCATATCTAGCATACCATGGCAAGGGGGTCCATGGATCTAGTGTTTGAATTAAATATAGCGCATACTTTTTCAGTCGGTTCCCATCAGGAACCGATAGAGATGCATAATACAAATAAATAGTGTGGTGAACAACAACCACGATCAACTAAATGTTCAACGGCCGCAGGGCAGGGAAAAATCAGATAAAAACTAAACCAAGAGTCCCAGCAACAAGAAACCTTAATATTTCTTTGAAACTATGCCTTCCATCTAACAAGCATAAATTATTTTCAAGGCAAAAACTCAAGAGATATTTCTCACCACTTAGTCCTAAAAGAAGTTCTACCTTTGCTAAAACCACCTAATTCACCTTCAACCCTTCTTGCCTCTCCTAGACAGACTTATTTGTGTAATCATTTCCACACATAATATTTAACTAGTTATTGTTAGTTTATTTCCGAACACTATCACTTGCCAAACACATGCCTAACTGAAATTATAATTGTCACTTCATCTTCATTCTGTTCAATTGTTCAAGTAGATCGATACTATTTCTCTTTTTTTGTTTTAAATTCTTTCATAAAACATTTTTTTTATGAGATGAAGATAGATTGATTCAAGATTTCGTAGAAGCCAATTGATAAACAATGTATGAATCTTGGTGAGAGATCAGAGCTGGAATTATCCAATAGTGATGATCAGATGATAAACTATTCCTTGAATCAGAGCAAAAAGGAGCACTAGAACAGGTTATTTATTATGGGGAAAAGAAGATGAAACAATGTGGTCACCAAAAGTTTTAGAGTCATATTCAGGAGTGAGGTGAATCTTGTAAAAACAGTCACAGAAAATAAGGAAAGATTCTTTTAACTGAAATTGAATATTTTTCACAAGTATCAAATAAAATAGTTTATTGTATCATCTTACATAGAAGAAAAATTATGGCATGAAGATGAATTGTGTACATCCATTAAATGTACAATTTACATTAAAAAAAAAAAAAAAAATTCTGAAACATTAATAAAATACAAAACTTATGTGAACAAGTGTTTGGACAATTAAGAAGAGAATCAAGCTATACAGGGAAAGCTATGTTAGTTCTTTAGTTTATTTTTTAGTTTTTTTAAATTTTATTTTAGTATGTATGAGATTCATCACTATTACTTTTTGCCCACAACCGTGTGGCAGATTGTAATATCTATCAATAAATCTATCAGAGGAAAAAAAAAAAGAAAAGTTTTTTATTTAGTTTATTCAGTAATTTTTTTAAAAATTAGTTTTCACTGATTTGTTTAAAAATAAAAAAATGAAAGATGGGGGGAGAACAGGAAGATATAACGGTAAGTCAAATGCAGTTGAATAAGTTAACATAACAATAGATATCAATGTCCTTGATATGTCACATTTAATTTTAGTTACTAAGTTCTCATTAATAAAATAAAAATTATTGAATAGAACTTAACAATTTCAAATTATCTTGATATAAAATGAAATAAGAGAATTATCTTTGAAAATAAGCTATAAAAAGAATTGAATTGATTCCTAGGCTTTATTTAACATGTTCTAAAGTATCTGGTAAGGAATAATTATTTTAACTTATCCAACAATTACTTCTGGGATATTAAGCAATACATCTGATCCCAGAATAAAACAATTAATATTACAACTGAAATTAATGTAAATTATTTTAAATTACAGTTGAACATAAAAGACAACTAAAAGTAATTTTAATTGGTAATTTCAAATATTTAATTAATCATTATTGGCATAATTGTGGTCTCCAATTACAATTACTGAACCAAAGTAATTACAATTACATTTTGCCCAATTATGATTAGAAAGAACTAATAATATTTTTAAACTTCTATGTATACAATGCTACCTTGACTGAGATGTGCGCTTTTAACAAGGCTGCTCGCAATATTAACATCCTGGTCCTACGCTGGTAATCTTTACCCATATTCAAAGCTTTTTCAAAAGTACTGCTCCTTTGATCCATATCTTTGGCATATAAAATCTAAAAAGAGAAATTATCCAGAAACTAACAAAAGAAAACATTTAAAAAAATAAATAAATAAAATAATAAAAATTTTTGTTTTTAATTTAACCCAAAGGCTTAAGGTATATTTATATTTTTCTTTAATTCTTCTGGCAATCGATTTAAAAAATAAAATCTATTTATTACTTGTTATTAAAGTAGAAGTTTCCTCTGATATTCCATGTATGCCATTGTCACTTTTTTCAAAGAAAGCATGGTTTAGATGAACAAGAATATATATGTAGCTGTTTAAGTATTATAACTTCAGGAATTATAATCAAAGTTTTCAAAATGTAAAAAAAAACTTGGTTCTATGATATCAATTGGATATTCGTTCACCAAATTTAAAACAATTTTAGAGACAAGTAATGATTGCTCAAAATGATATAACTATATTTCTTTTAAATTGGCACTTTGGACAACAGAATATAACATATATATTTAACAAGAAGACATTTTTACATTTAAGTAATTTAAAAACAATTTTGAAAAGTGTAAAAGTTCATTAAAAGATTATATTTGTACTGATAAGTATAAAGGATTTAAGTCCATATTTTTGATTTTTCAGGAGACAAAAAATAAAGTTAAAAAAATTCTGTATAAAACTTATCTTTCTAATACAGTTTTAACCAGGATATAATCATAATATATAACTTAATTCCTTTATTAAATCGATAAAGACTTTTTTTCTGAGTCTGGCTATGTACTTAACATCAATATTTTTTGGACTTAAATCTTTTATACTTATCAGTACAGATATTATAGTGATTAGAACTGTAATACCTTGTTGTGGGAGTCTATTCTTGCTTGTATTTGACCATCTAAAATAAGCTGCATCAATTCATCTTCCAAGGCGCTCACACTTGTATTAAGTGCAAGAGCCATTTTACCCATATCAGCAGATTGGTAGGGACTAAGAAACATTTTTATAGAAGGTAAAGATAAGATTATGAATTTTATTTTTTAATAAAATGAGAAATTTCTATTCTATTTTATTCTTTCATCTAAGATATATGTACATATTACCTGAAATACTGTATTAGAGCCCTGTTTCTAATCTGTGTGTATAACGTGTTCACATGAGGTGCTATGTACATATCCAAATATAAGTTATCCTAATTAATAAAAATAAAACATAAATGAAACTACATTATATCCACAAGTAATGAAATAAGAAGTGTGAAAACATTTAATACCTTAATATCATCGAGTAATTTAAGACATGTTGCGTATTTAGACTCATAGAATTTAAATATAATATCCCTTAACTGAGGTTCGAGTTCTAGGAATAATTTAAAAGAACTAAAACAAACAATCAATAGTTGAAATATCTCATTTTTAAAATGATAACATTTAAAAAAAATAATCACACAAATAAGACATAAAAACATTCAAATATTGCTGTATGTAATACGTTGTCTTCATAAACAGACTACTTCAGATATCCAATTGCAATGTTTTACTAAAAAGAATAATTTAAAGCAGTTCTTGGCAATGTTCATGAAGAAGTTAGGAATAAATTTTAAAATTAAACTCTTATATTGCTTGCGATCATTAAAAGATATTGATACATCCAAATCATTGGATAGTTCTTAGTATTAAGTTTAATTTTTTAAATACCCTGGTAACTCAACTCATGGAGTTTTCAGGACTAATCACTGTTTTTTAACCTAATTTTGGGTAAAAATGGATCCGTCTTGACTACTGGGTCTCAGACATCTTGACTGGCCATGGAAGGTTCCAGAGAAAGCTGTAAAAGGGCTCAACCAACCAACATTGGTAAGCCACTAGGGAGCTGTTTCATAATGAAAGCCAATAGTATTAGTCCATAAATAGAAGTACACTAACTATAAAGTACAAGCACTAATACATTTTGTTTCATAGTGGGGACGACTATTAGTGATATCACATCAGTTTAAAAGTGAAAAATTATTTGGCAGAAATCAGTGAAATTGTACCAAATACTAACTACAAGTTTAATAGTATTAGTTTGCACTTCATTATTAAACAGGAAGCAGACTGAGACCAGGAATGCTTCTATACTGGAGGAGGTTCCTCGAGGGATAACAAGGAAGGCTGAACCCATTTGATAAAGTTCAGCCCTAGTTTTAAGGAGGACCTAAAAACTAATTTTAAACCTATAAACCAATGATTCCCAAACCTCAAAAGCCGCCTGAATACCCATCCTCCTACCGTCC
>NW_027111449.1:2077197-2098660 GCF_000696795.3 Halyomorpha halys
TGTCACTATGTCACCTACAGCAAATTTACTTGTTGTATATATGTGTATACAGTTGTAAATATCAATAAATAAATTATTAAAAAAAAAAAAAAAAAAAAAAACCTATAAACCATTATCCAGATTAGAATACAATCATCTTAAGAGTAAAAAATGGTCTTAGACCCATCAGAAAAAGTTATATGAGTCTAATCAACCATTCCCATCAAATCAGTATGCCCTTGTATGAATCATAGAGGAACCATCCAATGGACAGGGATGAGTTCAAATCCAATAAGAGGCACTCTGAGCACCCACAAATCACTGACTTCTTAAAATATTAAACAATATATTACTGAGGCATCCCTGTGATTTTTAATTCCCTCATTATGCATCCTTGAAATGTAAACCTACAGTACTGATGACCTACATCCTATTTTAGGTACAAGCTTGGACAATATTCACAAAGAGATAATATGCAATCTAATAGACAGCATGAAAAGTGGATTGTAATAATAAAGACAAAGAGAAATTTGAAAGTGACAGAGCATGCATATAGCAACCATATATAAAAACAGTTACTCATTCTAAGATTAATTCAATTAATCTATTTCCATTACTTTACATTTCCACAATCCATTTCCATTTTCCAGCAGATTAAATTTATAAAAACACATCTAATGTTAGGGTAATATGTAATCCTATGTGACAAACAAATATTTTAATTCATCGGAAATAGAAATGAGAATAAAATAATACCTTGAAAAGATTACATGCTTCTGGAGATCAGCTCTATCGAAGGTAGCGAGAGCACAGAGTCCACCATAAACAGCGATGTTGTTAGGGGACAAAAGATCTGGAAAATCACAATGATCAATGTTAGCTTGAAGAAACTGCTTAGCCGCTTGTTTGTATTTCTTAGTCGCCAGTTCTGCAAGACCAGCTGCACATTTGAGCTTTCCGAGAATTAGCTGACTACTTTCTTTCCCCTGTAAAACCAAAATACATATGATTCATGAATATTAATATTTTAAGAATTTTGGTTTTAAAAGTTTATGGTTTATTTTAATATTTCCAAGAATAATATCTTATACTCAGGAATGTATCCAAAGAAGTTTTGGTTTTTTAAATTTTGAAAGAGAGAATTTTATATTTGAACCTGTATCCTAAATAATGACATGGTAAACAATATTAAGCATATAAATTGTTAAATGATTTAAAAAAAAGTTAATAAAAAAAAAATGGAAAGTTTCATTAAAATTTTTAAAGCCCTTTTGGAAACTATAGTGTCGGGCTACCGGCTTATTTGGAACACATGCTTCAAAGACCAAAACCCTACAAAAACAAAACAAAAAAAAAAATCAGTCCTTCCTGCTGAGAAATAATTGTCAGACAATTGGACAAAAATCTATCTTCGGGCAAAGAGCGTTTCTGAAATATAAAGATCTGTGGAAAAACTATGTGTCAAAAAATTTAACGTATGTTATGACCTTTGGACATGTAATTGATGGTTTAGAGATGTTTTATGCAGATACATAAATCACTCCACTTTTTATATAAGTGTGTACTTAGCCAAACATCCTACTTATACATGTTTTCATCTAATTACTAATAATTCATTCAGTATTTATCTTTATCATCTTCATTATTTTATCTAATTTATTGATATTTTGAATACCTCCACCTTTATATTTCTTATGTTACTCTTTTACCCTTGCATTGACTATATCTTTTTTGTACCTTTTTATTGTAGCCCTAACAAAGACCTACATTGTGGTCAATAAATAAATAGTTGATAATTATTTTTTCTTTTTCTTGATTGTAGTACTGACCAACTCCTCCAAATTAACAAACGGCCAATCATCTCTCTCTTTCTCTCTATTTAAGCATGCTGAAGATTTCCACTGACCCTCATAAAATAAAAAAACACAAATACAAAAGGTAACTACAATTAATGAACAAAATATTTACCTGAGAATCCGAAAAATCAGGAGTTGATTCTGCTTTGTTTACAAAACTGAGAACATGGGACCAATTTGTTATATACACACTAACCTAAAAAAAAAAAAAAAAAAGAAGCACATAGATAAAGTAAAAATAAATTCAAACATAGTAACAAATATTAACTGTTATTTAAAATAAAAATTGGCTCATTAATTGCCTCAATAATGGAACTTAATCTTGGCAACCTATTAAATATCTATTTGAAGCAGACTACCATCCAGGTCTGGTTCGAAGGCTAGATCAATAAGTGAGTGTTGGTTATGGTTTGTTGCAGATCATAGATTATTATACAAGAGTATTAGTGAAATTTTTTTTTCCAAATCTTATAGACAATTGCTAAAAGAACAAGTGAAATATCACAAGAAAGCCATTACCAATAACTAAAAAAATTGAAACTGTTGAGTGAAACTACGACTAAGTTAATTTTAATAAAAATCTCAGTAACAAATCAATGTGAGGGAAGAACTCAGTAAAAAAAACAAACAGAGGGAGGAAAATCTCAGAAACAAACAGGCGTAATAGCACACCACTCAGCAATACTCCAAGTCTGAGGATGGGGGAAGGTAAGCCCAAAATCCTTATTATTATTTCCATAATCCTTACTTTCTTTTCATCACTTTCAATCACATCTGATTTCTCACATTTCCAACAAAGATTTTGTTGATTTTACAATCGGATTCTTAAAAATCTCTTATCATCAAATAATAAGTCAATAATCTAGTTTCAAATGTTTTTATAAAATACTAATAAATTGTTTAAAATTACCATATATACCTTTATAACATTAAGACACATGTTTACAACATGTTTTCCTGAAGTACAATAATCTCTCGCCCTCGAGTAACACCTGAGGGCATTAGACAGATCACCACAGTCAAGATGATGATCACCTAAATCATCATTTCCACGGCGAATTGACTCCTTGATAGAATTGCTTTTATAATTTTTAAGATCGGAATCAAGCTTTTCAAGTTTTAAGGCTGCTTTCTTTGACTTGTTTTCGACCCACAAAGGATCAAAAACAGGAATATCTTGTGGGCATGATCCAGCCACATCAGGTACTGATACATTTCTGTACAGCAACAAAATACTAGTTATTAGTAATTCATATTAATCACAGAATATCAATATTAAGTAAAACTATGTTTTTAACATACCCAACAGCTTGTTGCAACTTTTTATGAAGCTGCTGATAAAGACTGACATTATAAGTATTCATGACATAAGATATGGCCATTTTTAATGCTTCTATCCGTAGAGTAGGACAATGATCTGCTATGTAGGTGAGTCTATTTAGCCGTGCAAGTCCAGTATAACTATTAGCATAAACCTCAAGATCCTAAAAAAAAATTTAATTACAAGTTAACTTTTAATCGTCAATCTACTATAACAGCTAAACCATTCAGAGGCATAAAGTGAAGAACTTACTAGAGTGGGATTTTCCACAAGATAAGGGTCTTCTTCAGTATTATCATTGTCTTCAGGTGGTGCATCCACCTGCATAGGCTCAACTGCATTCTACATACAAATCATGAACAAAGAGTGTTTAATATAAGGTGATATGGCCATATATTAAAGATTTGCCAACACTTCAAATCTTTAAGAGAAATGATTAATGTTAATAATTCTTACTTACACTTACGAGAATCATTGGTGACACTTGATTGTTTGCCATTTACGTTCGAGGAAAGGTACTAAATTCAAAAGATTAACATTTAGCTAAAATAATGAAACGCTTCTTATTTACAAACAAAATTATAAACCACGGCTTTCGGCTGTATAACCTTGACTTATGAAGAACCTCTCTTCACAATCAAGACAATACAGTGTTGATTTTGTAGTACACTTATTTTAATAAGTATTAAATACTCTTTTTGTTTTTGATTTGTTTAATTTAAAATTCTAATTTTTTGAAAAGCATTTTATATTTATTTATATTTAATTTTTAAATAATATTATGGCTTTTATAATATGCTATTTCATTATTTGCTGGGAGGCCATAATTTTAATATGTTTGTGTTGGCAAAACTTCCATATTTTCTCTCTGATATTCCACTTATCCCAGAAGTTCTGATTGTACGAAATCTTATTATCAAATGGCTTCTAGTGTTTCGAAAGTTCCTCTTCTCCAAACATTGGCGGTTTGTAAATTTTATTAAATTATATATGTTTGAATTTATTTTCCCTGATTTAATTTAAATTATTTTAACCACTACTTTTTGAAAATGTCACAAAAATATCATTTGTGTGCAGAAGAGAACATTTGCTGCTGCTGCTGCTCCCAAAGCTGCAGGATGTCAAAATAAAGTAGAAGTTACTACTCTTCCAAATAAGGCTGTAGTTACTTCTTTAGGATGTGGGCCCAAACCCTTTGTACAAGTAGCTGTAGCATTCAGGTATGCTTATTTGTTATACTTTAAATAATATATTTTCCATCCTCGGAATCACTGTATAAGATTGCTTGCCTTACCTTAAAATTCGTTATAAGAAAAGAAGTTATGACAATCCTCACACATGATTGTAATTTACAATTTTAACTAACTATAACAATTTTCAGAGCTGGAAGTCGTAATGAAACTTCTGAGAATTATGGAGCTAGTCACATTCTTCGAAGTTCTGCAGGTCTTAGCACTAGTTCTGCAACTTCATTCTATATCTGTCGCAGTTTGCAGCAGATTGGTGCTAGCCTCACCGCCACTTCTGATCGAGAATCAATTGTCTATGTCCTTGAATCTTCTGCTAAGAATATGTAAGGTTTTATTTTTGTGTTCTTAAATATTTTAAGTGAATGAAGGAGCAAATCTTTTAGCTATCATTTAGCAGATCTTATATCTTATCTAACTAATTTCAAATCCTTATTGACTTTTAAAGAATGCTCATATCAAATTAACAAGATCTAATTTTGAGAAAGAAAGATTCATCCTCAGGAATAGGTTTGCGTTTTATCAAGACTCATGCAGAATTTTATGAATGATAATATTTTTTTTAATTTATTTGTGTTACATGATGTAGAATTTTTTTTTTTATGAAATATAATTACTAATTTGAATTAATTTTATTTGTTTTATATTAATAATTATTTTGGATTAATTAACTGGAGGATTCATTTAAAATAATTGCATGGTCTGTATGCATACCTGAGTAATCTAATGGAAGGAATTGAGATCAACCTTCTTTGTTCAAATTTGTTTTGTTTTGGCACAAAAGAAGTTTAGTTTAGGAAATCAGAAAGTAAGGAATTGACGTCTAACCATTTACAGTTTCTTTTACCAGCTAATGTTTCTATCAAAGTTATGTTGATTCACGGAATAATTTATTTTTTATGATATGAGGACATGTTTGTTTGTTTTACTATTTACTCCATGGATGTAAAATGGGTTATCCATTCTCTTAAGCTCGCGTAATTTCCCTTTTTTAATACTTAGACATATGACTATTTTTTTTTTATGTTTCCTTAGTTTTAGTCCATTAATAATAATGTATCAGCAATGATTATGGATTGATTTTATGTTATTCCAATTAAAACCTTTGTTAAATTAAACGAAGTGATTATTCTAAAAGATCTAAATGAAAGATAAAATTAAGGACACTATCCTGATTGTTAATTTGTTGACATTTTGAGGGAAGGGAATATGAATGTGACCTTCATCGAAGATGACATATTTTGAACCTAAGGGAAAAAGTGCATGTATTATACAAAAGGCATAACAGTGTATTATATAAAATCTGTTCCAAGGAAAATAGAAACAACATAAAATGAATTTTTAAAAACTTAATAAAGAAATGTTCAATTCAACATTATTTATGATATGCATGTCCTTAGCCAACAGATCCTGCTGAAATATCAATTGCTACAAAAATGGAACTTTTTCACTAGATGCTTCAACAATTTTTATTTTCTTAACATGAATCCTTATGTCCAATGCATTTCTTATGTGTAGTGGGTTGAAACCATATTTTTAAAATTAATAATTTAACGTTACACCAATCTCAGATTTTTCTTGGCATTTGTTCTTATTGCTTTGAATTCATTTAAAATATAGATATTAGTTTCATATTTGTATTAAGGATATTTAATTTACAAAAATTATGCTAATTTCAGAAATGAAGGCCTTGATATAATGAAGAAGGCTATAACCGGACAAGAATTCAGGCCCTGGGAGCTGTCTGACAATGTTTCCCGAATCAAAGTTGAATTGGCTTCATTGCCTCCACAAGTAATTTAAATTTATTGTATTATAGTAAAATTTTTATTTTTCAATTTTTTTTTTGTATAAAGAATTATTTTTTTATGGACAAGATAGAAACATAAATGTACTATAATTTTTACTGAAAATAATACAGTTTTTAAATCTGATTAAAACATTGTGATATATCATCATTTAAACTGTAACACCTGTAAGTCTAAAATAAATCAAACAATCTTATACCATTTATAAAAAACAAAATTATGCTTCATTTTAGAGATATATTTTAAGAATTCTTGATGTCAGAAAAAAAAATTGTATCCTACAATGGTCTAGATAAGATTTCTCTAAAACGATGAATTGGTTTTTTTTTCTTAACAATTGTGGTTGTGCTTTTTTTCATACTCATACTAAGTCCTTTGGCAGTGATATATAAACAAAAAAAAAGTTATTTCAAATACTGATAATACAAAAATTAAATTTATGTTTTAAATATTTTATTTTATATCTATTTTGTACTTTAAATAAGCTACCTTAAATTACAGGCAAAAGTGATTGATTTGATCCACACAGCTGCATTTAGAAGTGGGCTTGGAAATTCTATTTTTGTTCGAGAATTCAATATAAAGAAACTTAACAGTGAAACGGTATAATAGATAATCAATTTAATCAAACATATTTAATATATTTTGCTAGAGAAATACTCTATTACATTTTTGTAGCTGCAACATTATGCCGCTCATAATTTAACTGCAGACAAAGCTGCTATAGCCGGTTGCGGAATACCTCAAGCAAGTCTGACTTGTTTTGCCGATTCGCTGGGCCTCAGTACTGGTATGTATTCAAGTATATACATACGTTATTGATATTTATTATATTCTCTACCTCTTTCAAAATGTGAACATTGTTCACATATCTTTAGTTGCCTGATATTAAACCAAAATGGGCATTTTCAGGAAATAATTCATAAAGTTTTGCCCTTCCAAATACTATTTTATTTTAGAATCAGAAATAAGAATCAAAAGAGATTCCACCTACTAGATGGATAAAATATCCCCAAATGCGTGAAAGGCACTCTGCTAGTTTTCTCTTTCAACTCGGAATCTATCAGTTGAACAGAAATGGTGAATAGTTACAAAAATATTTTTCATGAAATTCTACATCCAAAGTATTTTCTTGATATTCTAGCTGGTATGTTTTGGTGTAGAGTTAAGGGATTTAAAGTTGAAAACAGTTTTAAGTCTCTAGCTAAAAATTACTCTGATATGGTTTTTACTGGCAAGGTGAATGTCTAAAAATTGATTGATCTTTGTATTAAAGTTGATATGAAGAAAATTTTGTTGCTGCATTTATTGTTTGAGAAACTTGCGTTGTAAGGTTTATTTTAATTAATAAACCTTCTTTATCTTCATCCTCAATTTCTTTTTATTAATATCTACATTTCCTTGTGGGTATAATTTTACTGTTGGCTGAGTAGGAGAAAGATAATTTGACAACTTCATCCATGAAAATATTCTTTTCAAAAGACCTGATAAGTTCTCCTGGCCAAAAACCTTTCCTCTACATTTTTCGGAGTGTTCAAACTCTTTGAATGTTGATGCCATAAAACTTAGATCTTTTGTAATGCCTTGGCCGTATGTCCCATCAGAAACAGTATATTTTTTATATATTGGTAGCAGTGAAATCAATACAGCAGGTAAGCCAACTGGTTATTTTGAAGAAACAACTTGTTCTCTCCACTCTAAAAAAAGTCTTTTTAACTAATTTTTTCAAGGAATGTATGATGGAAAATGTACTGTTTTTTCACAAATAGATGTGACTATGGTGTGTTTCTATAACCACACTTAACTCAAAACTAGTAAAAATATGACATGCGTGATTTCTGAAATAAGTGATTTAATTATACTCCAGCAAAATGAGGACATTGTCTCCAACATATTTTTCTTTATCTATGATAAGAAATTTTTGTGAATGACACTGATAAGAAACACAACTAATAGTTATACATTTTTCAATATGGCTGCCGAATTTGATTTCATTGATAATGATACTGTGATCCTGAAGTTGAAACTTGAGCTATTGGTGCACGAGGATAAATAACAAACATTAGCATAACAAGCTCAACTATGGTTGTTTATCATGTCGTTTCTGCAGCTATCCAGTATATTCGAGTGGACCGCATGGGAAATTGGAACTCATTTAAGTTATTATGCAATTAATGCTACTAATTTTTCACAAAAGCGAATATATTGTGTTTGTGAAAGCATGTCAGCCCTATCTCCAAGGTATAAATCTACTTCTAGAAATGATGAATCACGGGAAGTTCCAGAAATTCATTGAAGACACCTTTTTTTTACTATTTGTTGTATTTTATTTTATTTTACATTTAAACACTCCATAGATGCATGTATTTGGGCAATAGTACATTTTCCATCATACATTCCTGCAACTGGAAATTGGATTTCACTACCAAGTGGGCTAGTTTCTGCTCATGACATTGATCGCTATGTAGATAGTTGAGATTGGTAAGAAATCATTTGGACCATTAAATCATCATGATTTAACCCAATAGCATATTTATTATTACTAATCTTTACTTTTACTAATCTTCATATTTCTTTAGATTGAAACATTGTTACAAATACTCTTGTATTTTGTTCATCTTTTGAAAAATTTAATTTAAGTAATAGATCCCCACCTATTATTCCTATATTCTTGTTAAGGGTTTTCCTTCTCAAAACTTTTTCCTGTCCAAAATCACTTTAAAGAGAGTAATCCATTTCAGATAACATCTTTTCCGCATTGCTGCAATGTTTTGCAAGAATGGCTTGCGTATTTTATTTCGTTATATACACTTACTCTTGAGAAATAGGAACCAAATTTCTATTGAATCACAAATTACCTATATATATTGAAATATTTAAAATATATTAAAAATAAATAAAAGGGAATTCAATAGTTTATATTTATTCTCATAGCTAAAATATAGCTTTGAAGATGATAAGGTTAAATTAAAAGATCAAATATTAAATAGATATGATAATTCTATTTCAAATTATATATTGACTCTCATCTCATGGCGGGCTATCTAGACAATCAGAACACAAAGACACTTAACTAAATTAATGGCTACTTTTACAAATATAATTAAATCCTAGGTAGAGCAAACTAACCAATTATATATGCTCCTTTGATGAATGATGGTTCTCAAAGTCTTTGTTTTAATGATACTGCCCCTGACAGTAGCTAAAAGCTTGGTCCTCTTCCTAGCTTCCTGGATATGTCCAATCCAATGGCGATCCAAACAAAGAGTGATCTTCCTTTAATTATACAATCTTCTTGGATGACTGCTGACTCTTGATATCTTCATTCCAAATATCTAACACTGACAGTAAACAAAGGGTGGTCTGACCCAACCTACATCTTCATTGTTCGATTGTAGATTGTAGCAAAACCGCTGTAATTCACTTACAATGATTCACGATATAAACTTATAAATTTTTATCGTCTTCTTGCTCATTTTAGATTGATTTGTACTACAATTTTGGTTGAGAAGCAACAAAAGATTGAAACATTTCTATCTACGTTCTTAAACATAGCTGTAATTCAGAGTTCAGAAGGACCTGTGCTGCCATCTTGAATATTTTGAATGAGGCATCTTTACACAATATTTGACTTTTTGGTTAAATACAACAAATAAACAATATTGAAACAATACATAAAATAAAACATACTAAAAACCATTTATATATAAAAAAAATAACTATTTACTCAAAAAGAGGATATTACAATATATATAAAATCTCACCCCTAAATTTGAAAGTGATTTTATAAAAATGTACATGTTGTAGAAAATATGTATTTCTCACTTTTATAGGGAATATATTTCATTTATTTTTGTAAGAAATATCTATTGC
Organism: Halyomorpha halys; assembly: GCF_000696795.3. Taxonomy (NCBI): domain Eukaryota; kingdom Metazoa; phylum Arthropoda; class Insecta; order Hemiptera; family Pentatomidae; genus Halyomorpha; species Halyomorpha halys. The sequence continues at coordinate 2,087,282 of NW_027111449.1, forward strand.
TAACAGATTCTGAAGTTTCGCATCACTTTTTGGATCATTAGTGGATTTGTAAGAGATATTATTTATTTAATGCTAATGTTATATGCCTTAGTTGTAAGAAAGGACTATAGTAGAATGTTGCACAGAGCTAATACGGTGTCCATGAATTATGGTTTTTGAACTGAACGTTAGACTCATGCTTGCTAATAGAATGCTTGAATATTGTAAAATTGGCCTTCTTGCTTGTAACTGGATACTATTCATATCCTTAGCTGTCGAAGAGTGAAACAGTAATCATCGAACATTCTTGTCGTCAGACTTCCCCACTTATTAAATATTTTATCCTTCTTTAGAATATTTAATTGTTCATTGTTTATACTTGCATCCTTATGGTGAAAATTTTATTTGAATTTTAGGAAGTGCCAGTGGCACTGTACAAGCATCGAAGTATAGTGGTGGAGAAATTAGGATTGAGGAAAACATCCCTATCCAGCATACCATCATAGCTGCAGAAGCCCCAAGGTAAAATAGTTTATTACACACTCAAATTATCAACCATTTTAGTTTGTTCTTCATATCAGAAGAATCTGACAATTAATCATGAAGATATCAGACAAGCACTGGCTCAATTTTTCACCTCTAGAGATAAGGCATTTTTAAAAATAGAATATACGAATTGCCATCATGCTGACGAGAAGTCATAACTAATGATGGCAATTATACTACACAGTTATTCATGTAGTTTATTTAAAGTATGAAAAATTGATTATATTTGATAATAAAAATGAAGAGAACTTTCCAGTATTAAATGACTAACATTGATGGTGTCTTTATTGTATATTAAGTTGTCATCTTGAATTATATATATTTATTTTTAGTTTGGATCAAAGTGATGCCCTGGTCTATGCTGTTTTACGATACGCTCTGGGAAGTGGCCCTTCAGTTTCCCGTGGCACAGGATCTGGGCCACTTTCAAAGGTCGCTGGCAGTGTTGTCAGTGCTCAGGCTCTTTCAATGGCACATTCAGATGCTGGCCTTTTTGGTATTTATGTTGCTTCTGCAGGTTACAATGCTAAAGCGGTTAGTGGTCTATTATATGATGTACTATCTCTAAAATAGTATTAATGTTGTTTTGGAAAGTACAAGCCCCCCTGCAACTTATGTCATGTTCAGTTCCTTGGAAAGTTTCTTAAGCCAATTTTGTGTCAAATCTATTGAGAAAGTATTTTTTATTTCATTTAGAAGTTTCTTTTTTCTTAAATTACTGTTTGAAGGGTAGTTCTCCGTAAACCTAATTTTTTTTTCTCATTTCATCTTTTGATAAACCTCTGTAATTTTATTACTTTATTTTTATCCAGTTTGTATTAAAGGATAAACTTCTATAGGAATATTTAGCATTATTTTATTATTTAATTATTATTAGGAAAATAAATGGTGTCCAGAAAGGTTTAGGGCCATTTAAAAATTAAATAAATAATAAACATTTCCTAGGAAAATTATTTATTAACAATGTTGACTTGATGGAAAATCATTTATTTAAAACAATATTTTCTAAATTATATACAGAAATTATAATTATGAGAGATAGTTGACCGTGGATGACGTACGAGGAGAAGATGGTTGGGGGTGCGGTCAAATTGAAACACAAATAAGTTGGTATAACCTATTTAATTGTGCCAGTGTTTCGGCTAGAGTTTCTAGCCTTCTTCAGGGCTAAGAACATAACAAGATAACAACCACAATAAGTATAGAAAATAAAATATAAACAGAATGACATAAAATGAATAATTTTACAGAATAGAATTAATAAAATGAAGTGATGAGAGAAGTGGGAAATAAAATGTTTTTTTTCCTATGCCACAGGAAGTGGGCTATTACGCCATTTTCCCTCTCGCAGCCCAGTACAATGGGAAATAAAATGTATACATAGGTAATTGAAAAAGTGGGTAAAATAACATAATTGAAGAAATAAAGTAAAAATGAAGTTATATAATGCAAAGAAGTATGAACATATTAGTTATTGATAATTTAATAATTGAAATATGGTAAGAAAAAGAAAATTGAAAATGGGAAGAGAAAGAAAATACATGTAACCATAATAATTGATAAAAATGCAAAATATAAGTGAAGTTTAACAAAAGAAATGAATAGAAGAAAGAGAAAAAAATAAATAAATTTTTAAAACAACAGAAATAATATAGTGAACATAACTAATAACGTAGGTAAGAAAAATGGATAAAAGAAAATTTAATTTAAAAGTGGAGAAAAGAAGGGGTGGTAAAATAAAGTGAGGAAAAAATAAAATAAAACAAACTTGTTAGCTTGGAAATCAAACGCCTAATGGTGTACTGCGCCAATAACGGACAAACTCTGAATTAATAAAGCCGTTACAACAATGACTAAGTATATTTTATGAGGAAACATTACGAGAGGGTAAAAAATAAAAAGTAGAAAATATTAAAGGAAGAAAGTGTGTGAGAGGGTAACGACAAATGGTTTTTGGAAGATGTTAAAAAAATATATATATATGTACAAGATGACAAAGTGTCATGGGTATTTAACAACAGTTAAAAAGAGGAAACATATACAAGAGGGGGACAACAAATGTGTAAGAAAAAGTTAAGGAAGTGAAATAATTCGTTACAAAGTGGACAGAAAAAATAAAATCAATAAAAAAAAAAAAAATGAATCAATAAAAATAAAATAAAAATAAATAAATGATAAAAATTACTTTTTTAATAAATTAACTATTTGTGAATATGTTAATGATAAGTCGTGTTTGTCGGTTCTTAAATTGGCGGAAGAAGGTTCTAATTGGATATGGAGGCTTTCAGAGATGAGCCTTTTGTCATGGTTACGAACTGTAGCAAGTATAGAGGTTTTGTCGAAATCGAAGGAATGATTTAAGGAAAGAGATTGTTCCTAAAGTTTAGAAGCAGAATGATTATATGAGGAAACAGAATATTTGTGTTGTTTGATACGGTCTTTTAAGAGATTTTTGGTTTCGCCTATATAAGCAGAATTACAATTAAGGGTGGAGCAAGGAATGCGGTATACAATATGTGATCAGTGTAGAGGAAGGATAGGATCTTTTAGTTTAGTGTAAATATTAGATAGTGTGTTGTGAGGTCTGAAAGCAATACGATGCTTAGGGGTATAGCAGAACGTTAGAGTTTTTGAATGTTGTCGGAAAGATAGGGGGTGTATGGTAGTGATCCCTATCTAATTTTATGTCATTCTGTTTATATTTTATTTTTTATTTTCTATACTTATTTTGGTTGTTATCTTGTTATGTTCTTAGCCCTGAAGAAGGCTAGAAACTCTAGCCGAAACGTTGGTACAATTAAATAGGTTAATAGTTTTTGGTAAATGATTTTACATTGCCTTATTATTATTAAATACATTATTTCCATATGATATTTTTGGTTTTTTACTTATTTAGCTTTTAAATAGCACTCCCCCTTTCTGTATACCATATATATGTTGCCAGATGCAAATGTTCACTAATATTCCTAAATTTACTCAGTTTTCTATTATTATTTGGTCTGGTTTATTCTTTGGCTTATCTGATCTATGGCTGATAACCTTGACCTTGATATAAAAAATTATTATAGAATTTAGCTAGTCTAAACCTCTAATAAATAATAATAATGTATCTTTTCTTAATATATTTTGTTAATAATGTTCAAAATATGTTGTTCAATTCAGGCTGTTGAAGGAGCGGGGAAAGTATTAAATGGTGGAGTTACCGACCAAGATGTCGCAAGGGGTAAGGCTCAGCTGAAAGCAGCCTTATTGTATTCCAGCGAAACTTGCCGTGGATTAGTGGATGATCTTGTTGGGCAGGCTTTACTCATCAAAGGATCACCTCCCAAGACTACCGCTGAATTGGCTGAACAGGTTTCTTCAGTTACTACTCAGCAGGTGCAACAGGTAATGGGTTATATTGATACAGTTCCTACATTTAATTGGCCAATGCAATATTATTCTTAGTTTTTGTGGGATACAAATACATATCGTGTGCTTTAAGAAAATTCTTTAAATACCCGCTGCGAAAATTGAAAACAATAGTTTAACTTTGAGTAATATAGGTACAATTCCTGCTTTACCATTGCCCACTGCTCATTTCTACTGTCTGCTTTATTTACTGGGTACAAAAATGAGATATTGGTTTCAAAAATATAATGGCTATATTCCTTAGTATGAAAAGGAGTTCATTAATTAATTTATTGTGATCCAGCATTCAGCAAGAGTTAAAAAAAAAATTTGATTCAGTATAAATAGGGTTTATGAATATGTGAAAGAATGAAGTGAAAATTTCATATTAACCTTCAATCATCTTCTTACAATTAATACTGCTTCAAAAGTTTCTTGTTGTAAACATCATTATTTTTTAATATCTTAATCTGTATTGTCAGTGATATTAAAATGTAAAATATGATTTAGTCTATTTAAAGTTTAAACTATTTTTATTTATTTTTTAGTAATAGTATGTTTTATTTATTTTATTTTTTAGGCATTGCAAAAGATCCAGTCTGGAAAGAAATCACTTGCTACTATTGGTAATATAGGAAAAGTGCCATATTTAGATGAATTGTAATTAAGTATACAACTATTGCATTTGTAGTAAAATAATACTAATTGTACATACAAAAAATGTAATAATACATTTTGTTGCATAATATGTATCATATATTATTTGATTCCTTTGAATTTTAAACTATTATAATTTATTTGTTAAAATAAATGTTGTTTTATGTACTTCACCTTTGTTTCATGCCTTCAATCAGTTAGAAAAATTATTAGACAATTGTTTGTTATGTTTTTATTTTTACCTTTAGGCGATATTTGTATTTATTTGATAATACACTGCATCTGACTACAAGATTTTATAAATAATATATGTAATGACATAATTATAATTTAATAGTTAAGCTTTATTACAAAGGAATTCCAGAAATATTGGAATATAGGAGAAAACATCGTTTATTTATATAAGAAATATAAACAATGACAACTTAAAACTTAAGTGATAAAATATAAACATAAAATTTCCATAAATGTCACAAAATACTTGATTTTTGGTATTTTATTTGAAGTTCACTGCGTGCTGAGATGACTTCTTCCTAATGATTGTTCATAATTAGTTTCAACTTCACTTGAAGTAACTTTAATATTTTTGTTTCAACAGTATTTCTATAAATTATTATAAAATAATTTTTTCAGGTAAGATTGATACATATCTTGTTCGTATGAATTCTTAGGAACAACTTACTAGATTTGCTGTATTATTGCATGGTATTGGCCAAAAAAATAAAACAAATTACAGTATTTATTCCTTTTTAATTATCACTTTGTTGTCTCTTTATGTTTAGAAACAATTTGTTATTGATTTATAAGTCTTTAAAATCTTAAGCCACTTTATATAAGTAAAATAACCCCTTTTTATAAGTCCATATTATTGGTATATATCGTCAATTACAAGTATATGGCAATCCGTATTGGTTCTAAATAAATTGCATTGTTCCGGCCTCTTAACAAAAATTACCCTAATATTTAAAAAATAAAAAATAAAATATTCATTTTATGTACAAATGATTAAATAAATGTTATTTATCTACTTAATGCACTAATATGCTATTTAAAATGTTTAATAATCCTATATTTCAAAGGAATTATTTATAAATCATAAATAATTCTTAATTAAGACAAGAGAATTATAAGTTTTTACTTATAAAACATTCACACTTTCCTTTATCCTCAAAATAATATTTCCTTCACACTATTAATATAAATCAACTTTTTCTTATATTTTTGTAGTAATCACTTTTAATTGTCCAATTCCTGTTCTGTTTATGGCAACAGTTAACACTTTTTGATTTGAATTTAAGACTAGCTATAAAGCTTTAAAAATATCAGAGAAATTAGGAACAGGTGAAAGTTAAAAAATCTCTCCATTGATTTTTTTGTTCATGCAGTGCACCCTATTGATGATTGCTGCCTCTGCGAACCTAGTTCCATCCATACTTCTAATATCTCAGTAGAAAGAAGCACTTGTCTATCAAAATTGTTCTGTTTTTTGCTAAATGGAATTATGATCTAAACAGAGCTCTGGGTTAGGTCACTTTTTTAAGTATATTTCAATTGATGGCATGATAAAATGGATGGAAAAAATACAATTTTATAGAGGAAATAAAGGCTAGATTAAATTAGTTGCTCTTCTGTCATAAATTTATTCAGTTTGTTACTATTATTCCAAAATCTGATGTAAAAATAAACAAAATTAAAAAATAATTGATTTACAAAAATATACTAGCCACTTTTAGTGATTGACCACTTATAAAGGTTATATTCAAATTCAAGATATTTATAAACTGATTTTCCTGAGAAAAAATTCTTGACCTTTTGTGCTGCTGTGAACTGAAATTAAAGTTGTGGTACTTTTTGTTTTTCATCATTATAAATGATTGTAAACTTCCTCTTAAGTAGGGGTGATTTGGAAATAATAGATCTAATTAATAGACAGTATTTTGCTTCTAAGCTAGGGAAGCAAATACAATTTATGTAGTAAATGAAAAAAAAATGTACATCCCTGAAATTTGAATTTGCTTGCATTTTATGTTTTATAGATCAAGGAACAAATTTTGAAACCTATCTGTTGCCAAACCATTCAACAGTTAATCCTATTTAATAAAAACTTTAGATATTGCTTGGGATGGTATCTATTTGGTTCTTTATCAACTTTGTTAGATTCCTTCTTGTTTGTTTGTTTAGTAAGAAATTAAGGCGTAAAACCCACCGATCATCAACGCCAACACCCCACTCATGTTCACACCCAGTAAGATTCCTTCTTCTATTTCCGCTTAGGAATTCGGGAATGTATTTTCCATAGCACACCCAATCAGTGTCACGTTTTCTTATAAAAACTTTGATAGTAATTGGTTGAGATTTTATTGTCAATAAATAAATGAGAGTCTGCCAGTCAGATGCCACCACCAAAATTGGTGGCTGTTTCAAAATGTAAAAAAAAAATTTATTTTTCATTCGGAGCTCCATATCTTTAAAATTGCCTACAACTCTAGAAAATCTAATAGAACATCATGGAAAGTAAAGTAAATTTACTGAAATATGAGCCCTAAAAGAGCTATTTACATTTAATGGTTCCAGAGATATACTTTTTTAGAAAGCGACATTTCATAAAAAATATACTTAAAAATCAGTTGTTAATGAATTGATTTCGGGAAAGCTTGGCAATTATTAGACAAACAGATGTCTATTAGCACTCAAATTTAAGCTAGTTTAATGCTCTACAAAATATTTTATGACATTTATCTTTGTTGGAGTAATATTTTTCATGATATTTGTCACAATAAATTCACTAAATGTTGATTTATAGTTCTTCGGACAAAACTTTTGGTTCATGAAAAATTATATCTCTGAAACAATTATATGTACAGATGTCTGTCGGAATTTGATTTAAAGATAGTTTAATGTGCTATAAAGTACTTAATGAGGCATATCTTCCCAGGAGTAGTAGTTTTCATAATATTTGCCAAAATAAATTCACAAAATATTGATTTCTAGTTGTTCAAACAAAATTTTATATGCAAAATTTATATTCATATGAAAATTATTACTTCTACAAAGATAAATGTAATGAACTACTTTACAGTACATTGCATTAGCTTTGATTCAAGTGCTAGTAAATATTTGTACTATAATTGTTCTGAGAAAAGTATATCTCTGGAACCATTGAATGTAAATAGCTCTTTTAGGGCTCTTGTTTAAAGATATGGAGCTTAAAATGGAAAATTAATTTTTTTAAACGTTTTGAAACAGCCGCCATTTTGGAAGGAAGAGAGATCTGACTAGCTGACTAATATTTCATCATTGAGAATGCAATAAAGATTAAAGAAATGAATGATTTTTTTTTCTAAATCTCATATACACAGATATATAATAAAATTGTTCTAATAAAAGTTTTTTTTTATCTGTGCTCTATTTATTCTTCCATTCAAATTACCTTTATTGGAGAATACTTATACTATAAATGAAGAAAATTTATACTATAAATGTTTTTTCTAGAGCCAACGTTCACTTTTGTTAGAAATTGTTTCAGTTTTTTACCTGGGCTAAACAAGAATGGTAAATGTCCTCGAAAAATAGACATTAAACTATTTCAAGATCGCGCCAGGGATCTTTGGATTGAAGAAATAAACTTAAGTTCTTGCTTATTTTTCATTCAGTGCTCAATATCTTAATAACTACCTACTACATGAAGACAAGTATTAAAACCTTATTTTAAGTAGAGTAAATTTGTAAACAGTAGAGCATGTGTTTCAATGGAAGCCTGTTAGACACTTATCTAATACTTGCAACTGTCCCCGCTGCTGCGGATATTGGCGAGTAATTAAAAAATAATCCGGCTGAAACTTTTCGTCCGAATAATTATATATAACATTATATTACATTGAATCATCCAAATTCAATCGGTATGTTAAATAGAACACCATTCACATTAATTAAAACTCTTCGAAACATAAAAGCAAAATCAAACAAATAATTAGGAGATAGGCGCTTAGTTATTAGTTAGGCGCATATAACATAGCTTTAAATCAAAAATTAAAATTAATATCAATTGAAATAACTTTTAGGAAACTATGGCCGATGTCAAAGGGAGATTAGTTGAACAATACCTCTAGGATTTACAGATAACCCAGTATTGCATAAAAAAACAGATAATTAAAAAAAAGAAAATGTAATAAGACAATTGAAGAAGAACTATCAAAATTAGATCATCAGAATTTAAGTACGCCCGTATTTCAAAAACGTCTCGTCCCTTATATTTTATCCTTAAACAGAAATAATTAACCTTGAAATATAATTAAGTACCCAATAAAAATATACAGAAAAGGGATAATTAACAGTGGAAAAAAGACAAAACGAACGAAAACCTGAGGAAGCTACACTAATTTGACAGGATTTGTAGGAAATCTATGTTTTTCTCAATTATGATAAGTGTATTCTTATTTACCAATAAATATATTTTTCCTAAGACGTTTTTATTACAATTAATTATTTATTTTGCAAAATCGCTAATTTCGCTGTTTAAACAACGTCTCAAACTTGATTTTTAATACAATCTGACATAATTAACTATAGAATAATAAATGTATTTTTTTTTTTCGATCCCTCTAAAACAAAATAAGAAACAATAAATTAATGGTTGCTTTATGTATGGAAAAACATGAATCAGGTCGAGTATTACTTTTTTTACCTGTGGTACTTAAAGATTACAGTGCAATACTTATCTCTTTATTGTGAGTTGTCCATTCTATGTGGTCTTACTAGAAAATATCCTGAGATGAGGGGTCTCCTCATGTTAATAATAAATGTAAATTCTACTAAAAATAATTTATTATACCAACGGTTACCAACTGGGTTTCGGGAGCCTTTTCAAGGGTTCTGCGAATTAATTTAGGATTGGTTAATTTCACATTAACCCAACCCAGTTTGGAACCTCTCTATCTCAAATTTTCTTCAATTTTCCATATGTTTTAAGAAGGTATCCTAGTATTTCTTAGCTTTTGCAGAAATGTAGGGGTTCCGCCATTTTCCCACTAGTACTAAAAGATCCCGCCCTCAAAAAAAGGTTGGGAAGCACACAGTCCAAGCCTACCTGGTTGTAATGTTTTGCTATGTCGTGGCGTTTCCAGCATTTCTAAGGCTGATGGCGGTTACACGAAATGCATTTTATTATTTATCTATGTTTATATTTAGATTGATATTATGTCTCTCTATTTAAATTATCAATCTCTCCCATCAGGAACCGACCTATAATTCTCAGAAAGGTATTGCTGTAGATTTAGACCAAGCACTAGATACCATACCCCCCTTGCTCTGGGATGGCATGCTAGATGTAATTGTATGTGATTAATAATTAGATATCTTTTCCAACGGTAGCATGATTGCCAATTTATTAGGCTATGATTATGAGGTGGCATGCAGGGATTCCAACTATACTAAGACTAAATTTCTGTTTGAGTGCTTAGAGTTAATTTTGTTTAAAAATGTTTGTGATAGAGGAAACTGGCAACCGTGACTTATACCGACTGAGCAACTAAGTATCAAGGCTCGATGTTATTTTTGAATTATGTTAATTCCGGGATGTGACTGTTTTATTCATACATATTTCTATGAAGTCCAAACAGGAATCCATACTTATTGTGCAAATAATGTTTTAATAAGGATAAATAATGAAAAAAAAATTAAATTGATTTTCGCCCAAAATAATTTCTTGGTTGGAAATCTGTTTTTAGAAATTTAGGTTGCTAATTAAATGGTGTTTCTTAGATCAAGCGTAGCAAACAAGCGTGTTTTGGGACTAAAATCATTCTTGACCAAAGTAACCCCGGATGATAAATAAGATTAATAAAACAAAAAGTCCCCCCCATCTCCTCGCTGAAGATAGCGGGCCCATTTAGGTGACAACTGAGATGTGTAGTATCTATACTAGCTATCGTTTGATATACGTATTTTTGAAAAATCTGCGTAATCTCGGTAATCCAAACTAATCCCTGCGGAAGGGTTTTCGGATTATAGAGAGTATTAGAAAAAATTATCATTCTTTCACACACTTTCTCCCTCTTTCCATTAACCTTTTGTCAGGTGTTATGGGTCCTGAACATCGCTGGTCACTAGCCGTATTTTGAGCGGCTGAAATTTTTGTTTTCTTTTACTTCTTCAGTAATGCTGAGCGATGATTTAATCCGTTCATTTATAAGTGAAAAAAGTATAAATAAAAATATCTTTGTATAGAATTATTTAAAACGTGATAAAAATGAGTTCACCAATAAAATTTGTATTATACATATTTCCACCATTAATAAAATCAGTTTTACAGAACCAAATGATTTTAACAATAGATACCATGTATTTCTAATTCCAACAAAATATAATATATATGAACACTTTAATAGGAATTAGACTACCCGATATCGAAACTGTGCAAAAACATCCACTTTCGATTTTCACGGTGATAACAATAACTTGCCTAAAGATCGAGAAGTTCAAAATGTCCTTTACGAATGTGCTCTATTATTTGAAAACAAAAATGTTATTACTTCCTGAGTTCGCTCATAAAAAGTAACTTTTTTTTTTTTTTATCCCAGTTGGAAGTACAGAAGTTAGGATTACGGAGATTACAATGCACCTGTCCCCTCCTGCACATTGGACTATAACTCATTTATTTATTTGTAAATGTCAGGCTAATTCCATTCCTACTTGTTATTATCTATTTTGGCCACGCTTTGATTATTGTTAAATCTCCATTTCTTTAATGATGCCAACATAATGTTGAAACTTATTTAATCATATCATTAGTATTTTTCAGTTCTAATT
>NW_027111449.1:2098710-2116711 GCF_000696795.3 Halyomorpha halys
TTAAGTGTTTTCTGCTTTTATTATATGAGTTTATATTTAAAATTTCTACTTTATCGAAATCAAAATCGTGATTATTTTCAATGATGTGGCTTTAATATTTTCGAGATTTTGAAAGTTTATTTTATGTCGCTTTATTCTATTACTTAGGTTCTGTGAGGTCTCACCTGTACAATATTGTTTTATGCATTCTTAGCAATCAATTTTAGATATCACGTCTTTTTTTTTACCGGCTTCTATTTTATCTTTCATATTTATAATGTACTTTTCCAGTTTATTATCTCTTATAGTCCAAATTCCACATCTTTATGATCACATTTTTCAAATAATTTTCATACATAACATGATGATACTTTTTCCCAAGCATCTTTTTTTTCCTCAGTCTATTTCTCTAAATTTCTAACATCATCATCGCTAATTTGCTTAATATTTCTAGAAGCAATCGTTCTTCGGTCGTTCTAATTTAGCGATTACAGGATTTAGGGAGCCTGGGTCCAACCAGTAAAAATGGCACTGGGTTCAAGAGCTACTTCCCTACTCACATTTGTAATATCTGGGTCTGAATTATTAGTTGGAGAATTTTTTATCATAACGTTCTGATCTAAATTATTAAGTACAGGATTTTCTATTGTAGTGTTGGGTTCTGAATTATAAATCATAGAATTTCCTATAGTCAATCTCAATAAAGACAATTTTAAAGTAAATTAACAGATTGAAAAATAAATTACAAATCATATACAACAAATTTAAATAAATCTTTTAAATTCGTTATTTCTTCATTAAATTAGATGTTTTAGATCAGACAAATTCGAGACAGTCTGATCTCTGCCGATTGCATCATACCTTTAAGGTTTCATTATCTTTTGTTAAACTGCTGTATTTCTTGTAGGAACAAAGATCGTTGTTCCCACTTCAACAAACCATAAAATATGAGTTTTTATAGCAACAGAGAAATAAAATTTGTTGCCTTCCCTGTCGTTGAGTTGTTTTTTTTTCGATAATCACATAAATTGCAATAACTTTAATAGGAGCGCACCAATTTAACACAAACTCTGTTTTTTTTTACTTTGTTCTATTTTAAATTCTCACTAAAATTTAAATTAAAATATGATTTTTTTTTTCCTGCTTTTAAATGCAATTTTGTTTAATCGAATTATTTTTTGGTTGATAAAATTAATAGTTTAGTATAATTAATTTTCCTTAAATATACAGTTCTTCTTCGTCCCTTACCTACAAGCTGCTACTAGGGGTTAATGTTTAGCCTCGGTCCATTTTTTCCAATTCTCGTCATGAATCACAATATCATTCATTTCTGTCAGAGAGCACATTTTCATACACTTCCAAGCCTTCTGACATAAACTTCCAAATATATACACCCTCTTCAAATGAAGGGTGGTCGGGCTATACCGCTCTTCCTCCCTCCAAACTAGATTCTCGTGTTTGTCCACGGGTCCTTATTCGAACAACCCCTCCAGAACAATCCCTCAATACGCAACCTAGGGGGACGCGCTCCCTAGTGGACAGGTTCCACCAAGAGTTTACATTTGACCTACAATTATAGAATATATAAAAGAATAATAAATTTATTTTTTCTAGTTTACTTATTACTTAAAAATACGATTAATTTATTTAAGGCTTACGATCTTAAGCTAAAAATTACACCAAACGAAGACCATTGATTCCTATTTTTTTTTTTACATTTATTTATTGATATTCACAAGTGTATTAAAAATATATACGATTAAATTTGATGTTAGTATTACAATGACATGATACAGACAACTTTTCTTCAGGAGAAGATCTTGAGACCAACTTCTTTTCAGACGCCTAGGAGGATTATCAGGTAATGAAGGAGAAGTCAGGTTAGAAACAAGTGGGTTTGGATGGCCAAATTAGTGACATTCACGTTTTGATCGCAAATCTCCTAGGGTCTTTTTCTATTCCAAACTGTTGCGATAGACGAGCCGGTTATTAAATCGTTCTGCTTAGAACAGATCATTCTTTATTGAAATTGATTCTTAAAAATAATATTTTTTGTTTTTAACAATTAAAACTTTAGTTACTTGTGTGAGCTATACTAAAAATACTCTCACTTTTTTTTAAAAAGATTTCCGACTAAAGTGGAAAGAATTTTACATCAGAGGCACTCTGAGCTCAGTGAAAAGAGTCAAGCTCTCTATAAGTTCATATCCAATGTCTCGACAACTAGTTCCCCCTCATTCTCACCAAATTCAACTGTCACTCCACTATTCAACGTTTGGAGACGTCAGGGAAAACAATTTTACTCATATATCCAAAAACTAAGCTTCCCAGAGATAATTAAGCTCTATCATGTTGTTTCTAAATGAAATATAAGCCCTGCTCTTATTTTTTTTATTTCGTCTTTTTTAATTTAAAACTTTTATTTTTAATAGTTTATAAACATTTAATAGGACATTGTAGTATCAAATTCTTGACTCCTATGAGATTAGTTCACTTGTTTCCAAAATGCTATGGCAAATATTTTAAGAAGATTTGATTTTGAAACTGAACAATATCTGTATTCGACAGAGACACGATGAAATCTTTCCCAATTTCTTATTTCTATTGTTTTTAAACCTGATTATATTTTTCTTTCGAAGGAAGCCATAGAAACGGATATATCAAAGAACAATGTCTCCTGCTTTAAGTTTAATTTTTTACTAAGTTACAGTTGTATCCAATACAATTCTAGCGACAGTAATGAAAACAATAGATTCAAAATTTAGTTATTGATTTTAAAAATGAAGGATAATCGATGGTTACAATGTATTAAAAAAAAAAATGTTCGGATTATTGTTGAACTGATTTAGATATCCAGGCCCAAAGAAGCGTTGAACAAGAGTATATATATATTTCAAACATTTATAATAAATAATATTTATTATTACCATAAAATAAATTAATTATTAGTTAATAATAATTTCAATTTTAGGTGATGATGGGGCATTCATGCTGTTTTTATAAATGCATTACACGTAAGATGGCACTTAGCTCTAAAATTAATTTACAAAAAATGATTGAATCAAAACTTTCAGAGAATTTAATGTATTATAATTTTTATTTCAATTTTCTTTTCTCTGATACAGTAAACAGAAGATATTTAAAACAAAAAATTGATTTTTTGGCACCATTTTCAAAGATCGCTGTGATCCCCGGAGATGGTGTCCCTGGTGATGGCATTTGTGTCCAGGTAAAAACCAATTTCCTGGATTAACGTTTTATTGAGGAATATTTCATTGCTTAATACGAATGCTATTAGTAGGTACTGCATTAAACATCCATGAATATTCTTTTGAACTAGTTAAAAGCTTCGTCTATTCAGGATCTGAGCTGATTAGTGAGAACAAATTAACAAATAGAACGAATAGATGTACTACGGTAGTGAATAGAGTATATTTTCCTGATATTAAATACTTTAAAAGGACGATGGACCAATGAAGGTCTGTACATAACATTAATCTGGAAACATGGACTCTCCCCAGCTTGAAATATTTAAAAAAAATTGATGCCTTTTCTTTTTTTTTCTTTTTTTGTAGTATATGTAGCAAATATACTACTAGTTTATACTGAACTCCATGTGGTTAATTAATTAACTTTTATGAACATTGTACTTTTATAGATAGATTTATGGTTTTCTTGGTTTTCTAGAATTAAATAAGTACGAATTTGGATAATAAATTTATTAATGTAGTTGGAATCATAACAACAAAAAATTAATAATAATCGATGGCGTTTACTTAATGTTTTAAATCAATAACAACTGTGTTCACAACCTTCACCTGAAAAAGTTGAATGATATAGTTACCACTGGCGTGTGCAAATTAAATACTCCAATGATTAGTCAATAACTTGCAGAATTCCGTACAAGACAATGATTTTCCTCTATTCCTATGGTTTTTTGGATGACATATTATGTTCGGAATTGATGTTTTAATTGATATTAGAAGTAAAATCAATTTTGAAGTAAAATTTGATTGATTATAAAGGCATTTGGTTTAGATCAATAAAACAGAAAATAGGGTTGTCTTTTAAATCTTAAGCTCGAAACTTTTGAGAAAACTTGTACGATCAATTTTTTGGACATTTATTATTACTTAATTTTTCGACGAGTTCTTGTGGTAATCTAAAACTAAATTTCTACAATTAAATTTTAAAGGACTAGATTTCCATACACTAAGAGCGCATGCGCCTTGTTACGCCACGTATGCGGTAGACTACCCATCCAATCAAGAAGCTGTTCTGCTGCCATTTTCTCTTTGTTCACCGATCTGGAAGGTTGGTTTTCCTAGTCTTTTATTAATCTTGTTTTTAAGATTTCTGTTTATATTCCTTTTATATTCTATGAACTGAATTCAAAATAGATTATATGATATGTCTGTAATTTTTCAGGAAATCACTATACCAAGGACGGATTTTAGTCGAACACCCATTATATTATCAATCCTTCTTTTCTGAAGGACATAACTAGTTAAATATGTACGGTACCGTATACAGTGGCAGCCCAAACCTGTAAGTTAATATTTTATTATGTTTTTTTGGAATTAAAGTTACCTAAGTTAGGCGGCTGGAAGGGAGGTGACCCAGATCCAGCCATTTTGAGAAATCTGTACAGTGTATTGCGAATTATTTTAAGATGCTTATTTTAATGAAAGTAACTGGGTCTAGATGTGAAAATCACAATTATTCAAATATAACTAAAATTTTTTGTAGATATTTCTTATTTAGTTAAATTTTAATTCCTGTGTCTTACAACATCTTTAAATATGTTTTCTTTAGTGAATTAAAAAAGTATTTGATTAATTGTTTTATCACAATCTAAAGTTTTTAACTTAATTTTTGTCATCTTATTGCTTACACTTTTTTAAACCCATTTGGTGTGTTAATTCTCTTAAAGAAATTTACTTTAAAATTTTGCTTTTTATTATTTATGTAGTAATTTAATCAACCTAATCATTTTATAGTAATTGATGTGATACAAGGTTTCAATCACTTAATATGCTGTGATCAAATATTATAATCAGTATTGTTAAACATAAATTTTAATTGCTAAACGATTGGTTGGTTTTATAGAATTTTAGGTATTAGTTTGATTCCAATACATTAAGTAACCAAAGTATACTGAGTTACTTCTTAACATATGTTTCTATGTAAGATTTTGTTGAGAAATATTATTATGTAATATACCTTATATTTTTAGTTGGTATTATTATACATCTTATTTAAGATTCTTGAATTAGATCGTTTAATCATGAAATATTTATTTTCTTACATCTAATTGTTTCATATGTAATTACTATATTGGTTAGTAATTAAATCATTTCTTGAAGTTGCATTTTTTATTTTATTATTATAATGTTATTTTATTTAAGTTTCGCATTGGAGGTTGTTTATAATTTATGGTATTTACAATTTGTTTTATAGATGTATTTGTTAAATTTTGACCTACATTATGGTTACTGGAATGCTCCATTTTAAATTAGTTAATGATTTATTGTTTTTACATTTTTGAACTAAACTGAGTTTAAGAATTTCATTTTGGAATTGCTTTAGGTCCGTTTTAACATTGGTTCTTTGTATCTTTTCTGTTATGAAATTTAAAATGTAATTGGTCCATCAGTGTACTTGCTGAAAATAATTAGGCTTTATTATAATATTAATCTACCTTAATGATGATATCTTGGCTCCCTCAACTGAGATTACCCGATCAAAATAATTTGCTGATTGCTAATTCTGAAAGGTAGATTTTAAAGGCATTATTAATTCAGATAAGTTAATATGGTTTATTAGTATATGTTTTTATAAATTTTGGTTTATCGCTACTTCCAGATTACTATTATTTTTTTAACTAAACTTGTTGATGTATTGTTCTAATCCAGTTTCACCATCTTCATGTTTTTTCAAGTCCCTTCTCATCCCTCCTACATTCTTTTATAAATTTATTCTGTTTATCTTGTTACATACAGTAAAACAAAATGTAAATCACATGGATTATTTTTAGTTGGTCCATATTAATTCACATTACAATTTTTCTTAGGTTTGCTTACTGCATCCTTAAAATAAATGTCTTTAGTTTTGATCTTTCATCTTCATTAAAAAACTAAAAAATTAAAAATTATATATAATAACTCTATACACATATATTGGTATTTTAAATATGGATTAAGTAAAATCTCAGTGGTTAAGAGTTTGATTCTGAGTCAAGGTCTCCTAAAGTAGCTTAAGCTTTGTATCCAGGGTGTATTTCTTTTACAAAAAAGATAATTTATTGTTAAATACAATTTCTATTTTAATGATATTGATTTTTTATTGGGCTATACCAAATACTCTTAAAAATTTTTTTACTAGTGAATAATAAGCTAATTAGTACAGTGAAGCTAATCTTAAATGGACATCACTAGAAGTGGTTTTTAAACTTTTTCGAACTATGAATCCAGCTAAAATTTGAAACAGTATAAATAATGTAGAAATTAAATAAAAAGTTAAACTTAAAAAACATAAACAAAATTCATTAAAATTAAATTCATTATTTTTTATAAGTGTACACATATATCTATATACAAAACAAAATGATATACATCATTAACCAATTAATACCAAATTAGTAGTTTCATGTTTCAATTTTAAGCATTCGCTGAACTGTAAATTGAGTAATTGTCCCATAATAAAAACCTTGTCACAATTAAAGATGTCTTTTACCAAATAACCATTTCACTTCTAATTTTTTCAACCAGTCTCCTATAACTAGCATCTGCGGACACTCCTTTTTCCTATTCAAGGTTTTGTATTTAATTTCTTTTAGAGATACAAATTTAACCAATCGTCTGTCTGATACTTTGAGTTTGCTTTAAATTAGAATAGAAAAACCTTTTAAACTGTAATATGAATTACCTACATATTTTGGGTTGTTCTGTGATATTAAATTCTAAGTAAATTATTTGAACCTCAATGTCACAGGGGGGTCTGTAGGACCCGATAACATTTGTAAACTTCTTGTGTTATATCATATCTTCAATATATGGCATTTATTAGTGTACTTAAACTACCAACTTCATTCGTCATTCCCTGACTTGGCCATTAAAATAAGAAGAGTGAAGTAGAAATGTAATTATTTATTTATTTGGAAATTTATTGCACAACCTTTAAAACCATTGATTCAGAACATCTGCAAGGTCAATGAATATTGCTATGACTCACCAAACACACCTATCATATTGTATTTTAACAGGTAACATTAACTATAATCATCTGCTGCTCCAAGAAATTAAGTCTTTCATTTTCTCTACTGTTGAGAAAACCTTTTTAAAAACAATGGAGGACCAACATTTGTGTCTTTGTCCATTTCTTAGGTTGGGTTAGTAAAAGTTAAAAACAATGTAAACTAAATGGTATGACTTGAGAAAACAATATTCTACTAAAGTAAGATATCTGTTTAGCAAAAGAGTATTAAGCAAACGTGTTTGTTTAGAGATATTTTATTGTATGAATAAATTTCTAGTCAGGTTACAGTGTTCTTATGTTATTACTAATATTTTTGAACTTAAATTTTATAATCATTACTTATATTTTAAAGAACGCAAACATGGCAATAAAAGGGTATTTGATGTCAAATAATAAAACATTGAATTGTTATTACTTTCAATCAATTTAAAAACCCAATCAAATATATTTTAATTAATATACAATACATGCAAATACAGAATTAATTATTAATTGGAGTTCTATAAACTAAGATTTGTTATCCATGTACCAACAGAAAGAAAATGCTAGCTTCCATGATGTTTTCATATGTCATGTCATTTAGACTTGAACAACCAAGACTGATTTAGCGACTGACACTTTTTAGCTGTTTTCAAATTATTGCGTATTGTGCTGTTAAAAGAATTTTTATTACTTTTTCAAAAAGAACCGTGGAATACTGTTTCATGAAAGCAGAAAGTACAAATTTGCCTTGAATCTACACTTTAGTGGTTGTGAAATTTTTTGTAACAAACTCAGATTTCTGTTCTGTAGCGTTGAAACATTTTAACATCTGTCTTAGTATATTCTGAATAAATTGCCGTTTACTTACCGAAAATTGCACATGTATTGCTGATGCTCAGTTTCTTACAATTTTGTTAATACTGTTCTTATTTAAAATTGTGCATTAATTAACCTAATAATATAACATCTAACGAATTTACAATGTGTCTCTTGTATTATACTTACATCAAAGTGATCTTCATAAAAATATAATTTATTATTTAGATTCGATAATAATTTGCTTTTCTTGCTAGCTTTATCTAAATGGTTCAAGTTTTGACATCTTTTGACACTTGAATAAACAACTTTTATAGAGTCTTTATAGTATTATTTTTGCAATTAGATATTACACAAGAATGAAAATGAATATAACTCATAATAGATAATTGCTTAAATAATAAAGAAAACAAAAAACAAAAATTATATGATATAAAATATCATGCATTGAGTTGATAAGCCTAGTGTATGCTTATGTTGAAATGACTTTATGGCAAAAAAATCATGGTGGGAAAAAAGCAATTAAATATAATGTGTAGTTCAGGACTAAACAGCAATTTTATTTTTTAAAAATTCCAACTTTCCAAAAAAATAAATAAATGGAATACCGTATTTTTAAAAGATGAAACAAAAAAGTACTGTGGCAATGGAAAACATTTATATCGATTGTTAATTCATGATAGTAGTACTTCCTGAAGAAAGTTATTTTGGTAGGTTTAACAGCTCTCTTATAATCATGACTTGACAACCTGTCTTCTAGCTTGAGCAATAGTTTAGTTCACTCATGAAACTTCAACCAATGAAATTTCTAAGTGTTTTCAGGTTAATGTTAAGGAAGCCAGTTGAAAAAAAAAAACCGAACTTTACTGTTACCTCTCTACATATGGACTTCATATGATCAATCAATATTCCTGACCACCTTTTCTGTTAGTTGTGACTGAAATTTGGGGACCATTCAAGGGTTGATTTAGAACTACTTAGTTTTTCATATTAGGCACCTAAGATATGGATTTTTTTCAAAACAGTATCCCATTTAAAATTTCTTATTCTGTATGTTGGCTGTGTATGAAAATAAAGGAAAACTATTAAGTGACTTGGAATTGTAACTGAGTCTAATATATATTTATATGTAAATTGTGCTGAGACTGATACTGCTCCTAAGTCATTGATAATTGCATGTGTTCTCCAAACTCTTCATTAACATTCGCAATTTTGTTTCTTAGTGGTGAACAATTTGAAGCTTTGTGCATCAGCATCTTGTGTGACAGATAATGCCACTATTCAAATCATTACTCCTGCAAATTTTCAATGGAACACTAGCACATACCCTCTCTTCCATCTGGAGATGGCACCCTGTGACTTGGTTGCTATGCTCTCTAATTTGAAAGAAAATTTAGCTTATAGTGGATTTCATTCCAACAACCAGTTGAAAGATTAGGTTTCTTAAGGGACTAATATATGTTCATTCAAAAACCTTAAGTGTCTTCAATAGGGGGTATTTACTGATAGAATTGCAATTATGTAGCAAAGTGGACTTCTATTTGACCTTAAAAATAGTATAAATAAATACGATAGGAGATAAAATTAATTAGATATTTCTATAAAAAAAAAAATTAAATAAATACTTTAGGAATTTAGTATTACCAATAAGATAGGAGAACTCAGTTTTGGAGGGTCCTTGCTTATTTAATAAGTTTTGGAAGGTATCAACAAGTATTTATCTTGTGTAATAAAAAAAAAAAAAAGTAGACTTATACAAAATTTTAAACAGAAGGAATTGAAAGTAAAACTTAAAAATCCTTCACTTCATTCCTGTAAGAAAGCTTATCTGATCTTTGAGATACAAAAATGATAACTATGTATTTCATCATTTGGATGATCTTTAGCAGCTAGCAGGCAAACTAATAATGTTTTTCATTCAGAATGGTTCATTCTGAAAGTAAACAGATAATAGAATAAAACCTAGTATTTATTTATTTTTTTTAGAAATATAATCCCAATGCACAAATTGGTATATAAATTCCTGCGATACTGTATAGATTGTCCTAAGGCTGTCTTTATGGTATATCCCAGCTATATCAATATATTTCAGCTTCAATTTGTTTTTTAAAAAATTGCTCACACTAGTTATTCGCTTCACACTTCAGTTCCTTGCTAGTGGGGAAACTTTTAGCAGCTTTATTTATAACTATGAACATATGTGTGATTAACAGCTGTCTTCCCATCCTGACCCCTTTCCGTCATATCTCAACTAAAATACCTACAGGAGTTTAGAGTAGGCAAATCAATGCACTGCCTCATAATGATTTACAATTTAGTCTCCCGAAAGGAGACATTATCAAGTTACCCAACATTGAATCCATTTGGAAACATTTGACTCCAGGCTTTTATTGTATTGTGATAGATTTAATCAAGTAAGAAAAGTGGCTTGTCTCTTTATGCCTGTTGCACAACATTGCCACTAGGTCTTTACTTGGCTTAAGATAGATTTAAATGAAAAGAAAAGACTTTGTGGCATTTTTTAATTATAAGAGGTGCATTACTTGTGGGGTAACATTTAAATTATGACAGTGCAGTGCTCGTTGGAATTGATTTAACTTGTGACCTAAATCATTGGGCCTGTTGATGATCTGCAATTGCTTTTGTTGCATCAGAGGCAAAGTGAAAGTGTCAAGAATACATATTTTTCCTGACCACCAACATGAAGTAATTTTTGATGAATTTTATTATTCAATTTTTTTATGTTGCTTTTGAAGTATGAATTTCAATTATTATTTATGTTTTGAAGGTTTTTTTCTTATAAATATTAATACAGATTTTCTTTTAATTATAATAATGGTAATAAGTGAATTTTAAAAAGATTTTGTCAGTTAATTCATATTCTTTTTCTCTAGTGAGTGATATTTTTCAACTGTTTAGTTTCTTTTCTCCTGAACCCACCCTGTATCAGGGACCAGGAAATTTTTAGTTAGCAATTTTATTTAAATCATTGATTAATTTTCAAAGGAAAAATTTCCATGTTTTCTGCAGTAAACGGTAAAACTAATAGTTTGAATATAAATCATCTTGATCTTTATAATTAAATAAATTTCGTTTTGGCCTGTATTCATCCCTCCTGATATATATTATTTTACTGTACATTACTCCATTTGTGAGTGGGGCTCTAACTAAAACAATTAATTCAATGCGAAACAATTAAAAAACATTGCATGTTCAACATAGTTCTATCATGTATTATTATACATTTTTCTTCTTGCAGGTATAGGCATGGAAATGAACAGCAGGGATTTGGAGGTAATAAGCGATTCTGGAATCCCAATCAAGGTGGTCCTAATGGAACAAATATATATGGAAGCTATAATCCTGGCTTCAACAAAGGTGGAAAGCCTAGTTATAACCAAAATGGTGCTCACTTAAATGGGAAAAAGAAACCTCAACAACAGCATCAACAGCAACAGAAATCCAGCAATGAAGGTTCGCCCTTGGGCAGTCCTACAAACAATAAGGGTAAAACACAGCCTGGAGATAACCTTAAGAAACCACAATGGGATCTAACCGCTTTGATGCCATTCCAAAAGAATTTTTATGTTCCACATAAGGCTAATGCAGATAGGTATCTTTAATTTTTTTTTATTTCTATTTTATTGCTTGAAACCTGAATTTAAACATTATATTTTTAATTGTAAAAATGAAAATTTTTAATATTTAGTTTTATTTTACTGATTAAAAAGGGTATTCTATATTTATTATCAGAGGAAGTGTAGTTAAGCTTTATATTTTTTTAAACTCCCCTTTCCTAGCCTATCATACCCTCCATAACTTAAAACTAATCAGAAAATATTTACTTGAATATTTTTTATTTTTGTTATTATTTCTTTATAAATCTGATTAGCACTGTATTTTCTAATAAACCTGGCAATTCAAAAGATTCCAGATGCCATCTTTATTTATTAATAATAGTTAAAACTTTTTTTTAAATTATTTTATTTGCATAGTAATAAAAATTCTTTTCCATTTTCTAAACGTATCTGTCAATATAGTGAAATATGTATGTAAAGTCCAACCCTGTTTATTAATTAATGTTGAAATTTGCCAAGTAACAGTAAATGGTTTTTTTATCTATAACTTTTAAATTGCTATGACAAAAAAATATTTATTTAACATGTTTACTGCCATTCATCTATGAAAGGAATCTGTCTTATTGTTAGTAACTTTCTTTAATTGATCATACTGCTTTTTTAATTTATTTTGGATTTTGTTTGTTTTTAAAATAAAAATAATCATTCGGTTAGGTGTGCTTAATATCATTTTTGTGGTAGCATATCATTTGTATTCCTTTTCGGATCTCATCAGTTGTGGTATAACATTGATTATGTACATATTTTCATTCATCTTGAAATGTTTTCATTGATATTGAACTTGATAAATATTATGGGAAAAAATAAAAATTCTTATTCTCTTTCAGTTTGTTAACTGGTGGATGTTAACAAACTTCAAATCACAAGTTTTATTCTTTGGTTGATAGCAAATGTGTTCATTGTACTAAATTATAAATTCTGTAAGTAATGGTTAGATTTTCTAATTAATTGGTTTACATAGATTATGAAATCTCATTCATCGGATCATGAAATTTTCAGTTATAACCAAGGCTGATGATACATCATGGAGGAACTTGAGGTTTTATTATGCGATAATTTAAATTTTGTGTTTTCATTGTGTTTTTTTCTTAAGTAGGAGCGAAGAGGAAGTTGTCCTTTTCCGTCTGTCAAGAGAAATTACTATTAAAGGAAATAGAGTGCCAGCTCCTTCTCAATTCTTCGAAGAAGGCAATTTTCCTGATTACCTAATGACAGAAATAATTCGACAAGGATTTGCCAGGCCGACAGCTATACAAGCTCAAGGCTGGCCGATCGCCTTGTCTGGGAGAGATTTAGTTGGCATTGCCCAAACCGGTTCTGGAAAAACACTTGCTGTAAGTATTTCTGTTATGTTAAACAAATTTATAGTTCTGTATTCCCATTAAGTATTAAAATGTTTGCCTCGTCCGTTGTATATAAAGATTACAAGTACAAGTTTAGTTTAAAGGGTATTTTAGTTACTTCCTCGTATTAGTATTGGTAGTGGATTTTTATGTTTACTCTCTGCCTGGATTAATATTTCAAGTTCGATTTCTTGCAAAAAATTGATTTCTTTTGTGTATGTGTAATTTAGTAGATGTTCCTGTTTTTAGTTAGAGAAATTAGATGTTATTTATAGTTGTTAATTTTTTTTTTATGTTATTTTAAAGTTGCAAAATTTAAAGTAATAAACATCTTTTTCTTTTTTTTTTATTAGTATATTTTGCCAGCTGCTGTGCACATCAACCATCAGGATCGTCTAATCAGAGGTGATGGTCCAATTGCACTTATTCTGGCCCCTACACGTGAGCTTGCTCAGCAGATTCAGAGCGTCGCACAAGAATTTGGCTCCTCATCGATGATAAGGAACACTTGTATTTTTGGTGGTGCTCCAAAAGGACCTCAAGCCAGGGACCTCGAAAGGGGTGTGGAGATAGTTATTGCCACTCCAGGGAGATTGATCGATTTTCTAGAGAAGGGAACCACTAATTTGAGAAGGTATAGAATATAGATTCACCATCTTTATTATGAAACAGTTCGCTTCTTAAAATGTTCGTTAACTGCCTATTATGGACAAATATTTAAGCATTTAAACAATAAATAATCGAATAAGAAATAAGAATTTAAGTTACTGAAACAGAAAACAATTAGAAGATATATATTTATTACTTGAATAATTTAATTTCATCAAATCAAAAAAAAAGTTAAGATTAAAACAAACACCTAGGAACTAGTTTTTCTTTATTTTACTGATCATATTTTTATTTTTTTCTACTTCAAGGTCCACTTTCTATTTATTTAATTTATTAACCTCAAGGGGTCGTAACTTTATTGAGAAAATATAGTATTTACTTTTTTTAATGTCATTTACTTACTTAGAATCCATTTAATTTATATTATATATTCATAGGTTTCAAAAACAAATGAATTATAACTTTTCAATTATTAAGGGAATAGCCAAATTAATAGTTAAAAAAAATCATAATAACATTCATTTTTGTTAACCTAAGTTTAAAAATTCTAGTATTCATTAACATTCTTCTGTTTATGTCTCTTTCTTATTTATAATATCGTGAAACATGCTATAAAAAAAAAAATTGTTCACTTTTAACAATTATTTCCTTATCCAATATTCTCGAAATGTTATTTTATTTTATTCATCATGTGCTTATTAGTAACTTTCTAAATAAGAAGTCTAATTAAAATAATTAAAGACATAAATGAGGACACAACATGACTCTTAAGAAAACAATCATATTATATTCAAAGATTTTTCTACTCCTATTTTAGATTGGTAAACTTAATTTTTTAAGTTTTAAAAACTATCAAAATTTGAGGTTCAGAAAAATCGAGCAAGATGATGCATGCGATATAGAAAAGAGTAATTAAAATATTCTTAAAATTGAAAGTCTCTTCCTTTTTTTTTTTTTTTTTTTCCAAAAATCTACCTACGTGTTAGACCCTTTCAGTTTAGGGAATACCCCCAATTTGATCAATTTTAGAAGTGGCTAATTTAATTCAATTTTTTTATCATACAGATGCACTTACCTTGTTTTGGATGAAGCTGATAGGATGTTAGATATGGGCTTTGAACCTCAGATAAGAAAAATCATCGAACAGATCAGGGTAAAATGATTTATATTTTATGAACTGTATTTTTTCTTAACTTGAGAGTTATAAATTATGAGATATATTGTATCAAATTTCAGCCTGATCGCCAAGTTCTCATGTGGTCTGCTACCTGGCCTAAGGAAGTACAAGCTCTGGCCGAAGATTTTCTCAATGATTACATTCAGGTAATAATTTTTTACCCATTATTACATCAGTATATATTCAGTCATTTATATTGGTCTGATACTTTGTATTAATTTTAGGATTGTTATTAATCTATGAAGTTCTCTATTGAGTTTTCTTATAATTGATGCATAATTGGGAAAAACAAAGTGATAATTTCTTTTTGTTTCCTTAGGTCAATGTTGGATCTTTGGAACTTGCTGCCAATCACAATATACATCAAGTAGTCGAAATTATGGAGGAGTCCGAAAAAGAAACTAGGTTATCATCGCTATTGAGGGAGTTAGGTCACCAACCTGGTTTCAAAGCAATCATATTCGTTGAAACAAAGAAAAAAGTTGATGACATTACTAAAGCTATCAGATCTGAAAAGCAAGTATCCAATTATTTCAGATTTGTCTTGTACTATTTATTGCAATCACTTTTATCTATCTTGTTGAAGTATATTTTTTTCTTCAATCTTATATTTAATAAATTACGGTTAGTTGAAATTATAACTTTTTTATTTTTCACAGTTGGCAAGCTATTGGAATTCATGGAGATAAATCACAGCAGGAACGGGATTATGTTCTTTCAGGTAACATAATTTTTATTTATTAATTATACAAAATAAATTGCAGATCTCCCTGTTAAATTTGTGCTGAAAAATCTTAATAATAGTATTGCATTTTTTATGTCAGATTAAAAAGATACATTAATAATTAATTGGCGGTTTTTGAGGTTTTCTTTCTAATATTTACGGAATATAAATAAGCAAATAATTATGTTTTGAAAGGTTTGTTTTTACTGGTCATACTTGATTTTATTTAGGACTGATATTTTAATCTCATTAAGAAGCAAGAACATACAGAAATATAATTCATTGATAAACTTCTCGGTTAAATTTATAGATAATCACTAACAAGAGCCCTCATACTTGCTAAGTTTAAAAGAACAATTTTTTAGTTTTTAAATATTATAGGATATGCTAATGTTAATTTTCTTTTTTAGAATTTAGAAATGGAAAATCACCTATTCTTGTTGCAACAGATGTTGCTGCCCGAGGTTTAGGTAAGTTCTTCCTTTATATTTAATAGTATAATGACAGTATCTTACTTATTTGTATATAACCATGATAACTTTTGGCTGTGTAAAATTTATTATTACGATTTAGTATTAACTATTTTTTTTTTTTACACCAAATTCTGTTTTTTCTTTCATTTTGTTTTTAAGACTTTAAGAAAGGATTTTCTTATTTTGATTATCTGTTAGTTATGATTAATGTTAATGAGCAACCATAGTTTTAAAAAAACTTAGTGTAATAGTTGGCGCCATTCTATTCAAAGTGTAGTTGTTCCAGTTATATAAAGAGTTTTACTATTCTACAGTAGAATGCCTTACAATAGGAAAATTGTTTTTATTTAGTGCCAAATTTTTTTTGTAACTACAAAATAACTCATTGTTTACTTTCCTACGATCCATGAGATATCTCATATGTTGTTAACTTGTCATATTTTTACATCTACAATGAAATTCTAGTGTACCGATTTTAATATGATTAGTAAGTCTCAGGAAAAGTATCATAGCAGTTTCTTGTTACTTATGACAATTAGTTTGAACAATAATTAATTAATCTTATTATTATTTTTTATTAAATATAAAATAATGAAGGTTCAAATTTGCCATTGAGTATTCATTTATTGTAATGTTACTACAACTTTTGAAGATTAGCATAAGAGCAAGTGAGATATAGATGGAATGATTCATTTTAAAAACTTTAGTTTGTATACGATAGATAGCATAACGTGTCAATATCAGGTAGTTTATTTATTACAAATAAAATTTTTTTGTCATTGTTGGGATCGATCAGACCTATAATTAGAAGAGCTAGTACACTTCATTAAGCTTCTTCATTTCGAAAAATTGATATTAAAATATTTTGTCTGTTTTTCAGATGTTGAAGATGTCAAATTTGTCGTTAATTATGATTACCCAAACACTTCTGAAGATTACATTCATAGAATAGGAAGGACAGGGCGTTGTTCACAGTCTGGAACAGCTTATACATTCTTTACACCCACAAATCAACGCCAGGCTAAAGATCTGATAGCTGTACTTGAAGAAGCTAACCAACCCGTCAGTGCCAAACTCCTTGAATTGGCTAATCAAGCTAAAGCCAACTATAATGGTAATTTATTAGTCTTCTATCACCTTAATTATTAATCAGAAATAATAATTATAAATAATTATCCATATGATATTTAATTTGGTCTATCATTATAATTCTTACTTTTGTTTCAGGACGAAATAAATGGAATAACAGAAATAATCAAAATTCCAACAAAAACACTGATTCAAGGGTGCCCAGCAATATGAATGGTGGCAGAACCAACTCTAGTATGACATGGACCCCTACAAGTCAACAATCGCAACAGGTACAGCAGCATTCTATTTCATCGCAGCCTCCAGTACAACACCAGACCAATATGGGACAAGATTATAGAACCCCACGATACCCTCAACCCCAAAATGGCCAACAGCAACGAAGGCCTTACCAGAATGGACAGAGGCAGCAGGGTGGTTATGTTCAACATCAAAGGTAATTTCATTACTGTATATTCATAGTCATTGTGCAAAAATAAAATATTAAGTGGATCATACCTAATAATGTTAATTAGATCATATAAGTGTTGGCTGCTAATGGAACAGTAATCAGTTTTTTGTTCTATCTTTATTATTTTTGTTGGGTGTCATTTTATTCTAATAGAATTATTTTGAGGCATTATTTTTGTTGGGTGTCATTTTATTCTAATAGAATTATTTTGAGGCATTATTTTTCAATTTTGTTTGTTAACATTTTGTAATATTTCTTTCTTCAAGTTTAGTATTATATTCATAATATCCCAGAGAATGGCTAAGGAAGCATATGCAAACCACCCTAGCACCATGCCACTTTCTGAAAATAATAAAAATTGCTATTTCATGCATTCCAGCTTTTACTTTACACTGTTTCTTGCATATTCAACTGCTCTAAGAGTAATTGTGACAACACACACACACACACACACACATATATA
>NW_027111449.1:2116761-2128144 GCF_000696795.3 Halyomorpha halys
ATATATAAACTGGAAAGGGAGGGGTGCTGTGAATTTATTCTTAGCCCAAAAAGGGAGCAGTGAAATATATATATATATATATAAACTGGAAAGGGAGGGGTGCTGTGAATTTATTCTTAGCCCAAAAAGGGAGCAGTGAATTTTTTTTTAGCCTGACAAGGGTACCACTTATTTTTTTTTAACCCAAAAAAGGTGTCTTTTTTCCTTAAAAACATTTATAAACAATTATTTAAAAAATGAATTCATATATTAAGCAACATTTTAAAATAAGTTAAAACTGGATATCAGCGTAGATCCGCCACACCCACTCTTACCTTGAAAATAATCAGTTATAAAAAGTATTGGTTTGATGCATGGAGCTTACAATCTCTCAAGAAGAGATCATAAAACCAAAAAAAATTAGAGTGAATTTTCTCTTTGCATCCCCTCCCAATATTCCAAGATTAGAGTTATCTTTACAAACTTTTACTTACATCGAGCAACATTTTAAAATTAACTAAACCTATAGATGAGCATTATTATAAAGATTAGGTCATATATCTGGGGGCAAACAGTCTGGGGAATTAGGCAAGATTCTTTAGTTTTTATATTATATAATTAAGTAGCTAATATTTATTGTTTATATATTATTTGCAGATACGGAGGTAACAATATGAATCCTCAGGCTAATATGAACCGTGGCTATAATCGCTACCATATGCAGCAGCAGCAACAACAGCAAGCAGCAGCTGGAAATGGAAGCAATGAACTGTACATGTCAGCACCACCATACATGGACCCAACAGCTGGAATCGTTAACCATAAGTTTTGGGGAGCCAGGGGCGGAGGTTGTGGATACCAGGGGGCGGGAGCTCCTCAGTCGGCGGCCACTCACTACTACCCAGCGCAGCACCATGGTCCCCCTTCACACCCCCCTCCACAGGCGTTCTATCAATACGCTGCTCAGCCTCAACCTCAGGCTGTTCAGCAGTAAGCAGTCTTATATCTATTGTTCCATAAAAGAAAAAATAGGTTCAACTACAAGTTTTATCTTTTCTTTTTTTTTATATGATACTTCTTTTTTTTACAATAATTATTTTGTTCTTTTGTTTAGTTAATTCTAATTGTGTATTATAAAAGTAGCTGAGATTTAAAGTTTATTATAACGATTCTTCACCAGGATTTTTAAACCTTTAGTTATAGTTATTAAAAAACTTCCTTGGTGGGCTTCTAAATTGTTTCGTGTGAGTATTGTTTTGCATTAAAAAGTGCATAAATTCATTGATGATTTCCAGGCTTAATCTTTTTTTATATTGTTTGGTTACTGCTTAAGAATGGGGGGCCACTTATAAAGCTGCTCATGAATTTCAAATTGTCCTAGGCTGTAGTTACAGATCACTGTTTATTATAAAGCCTGTTAGGTAGTTTTACGATTCTGTTGAGGTACAGATTATTTAACCTTATTAAATTAGTTATCTATAAAAGAAATTGGGACCTTTTTGTTTTATTATTCTCCCAAAAATTGTAATCGAAGTTGGCTGTTTTCTAAATACTTTAGTGTATGTATATATTCCATTTAAAAACAAATGTCGACTTGTTGGTTAAGTGTAAATTATAGTTAAACTATGTGCGAAATTCATCCATGCACAATAAATAAGACGGTGAAACTTCTAGCTATTAAAGCGTGCGGTGATTTCCTGACAGATAGGGAGGACATATTAAGGTATTGGCTGCCACTGTATACGTTAGCTGTACAAAATAATAAGTCGCTCAGTTATCAGTTGTATAAGAGGATTGAAAACTTAGTTTTTAGCAATCGTTGGGTGGTAAAGAACTATGAAGATTTTTTTTCTATAATAATTTTTTTAATTTTTTGGATCGGTGAACTTAATATCTACGAGAAACATGGCCAATTTGATTTATAGAAAAGTAACTAAAGAAATACTAAAGATTGTAGGTCTCTAGTGATGTGATGTATTTATTTTCCTGTAGAATTAAGTGAAATGAAAAAATAAATTGAAATTTAAAATAATGCTTTTATTTTAAATATACTAGGCAATTTATGTTAAAAATGTATGTTACGGTTAGTATGTAGGTTTTTAAATTTACCGAACCAAAAGTTTGTTATTAAAACTTACTAGTTTTGATACTTTTTGTAAACTATAGAGAAGTAATTGTATTTTTTGTTTCGATTTGTCCGAGCGATGGCTTTAATTTCAGTTAGTTAAGGAATTAATGGGAGTAACTTTCTCTTACATTTATATATTTCTTTTTTTTTTTCTATTTCCCTTATATGTGGTAGTGTTTGTTCTAACTTGATATTTGCACTTATGTTATATAAATAATATCGTCTCACTGGAATTGCTTGTGGTTTTGTACTGTTTAACTACTACCTAGACTTGTAAGCAATTAAACCGAATTCCTAACTCAGTTGGCACTCTAGTTTGTGTATGTGTGTTTTAACTATATTCTCTCTTTATGAGACATTTGATGGTTTTAAAGCTTTGTATATTTAGTCTTCTATTTGCTTGTTGGATTAAAAAGTATGTAATTGTCTAATTAAGTATATTAGTGTATGAAAATAAAATTACTCTGTATGCTATCGAAATGCACTAAATTATAGAAAACATTCAAAGAGGGGAAATATTGGTTATTTAAATGGGTATAATGTGATTGTATCGTTTCTTTTAAGTATTCTTTTATTCAATTTTTAATAAAATTTGGATTGTTAGAAGTTCTATGATTTTGTTGAAAAAGATAAAGCAAGTTGAAATTAACTACAAGTTATATATCCGTTCATTGCAATCCAATTTTTATGGATTAAGAATTGAACAACTTCGAGAGGCTGCTCTTACACTAAATATAAGATAACTATTTCTGTCGGATAATTTAAAATTCTCTAGCAGATTATGTGGAAGGACTTAATATTTAATAGGAATTTTAAGTGGGGTTGGTAGTGGGAGAACTGTTATATGTTATTCTTAAATGATGTTAAAAAAAAGAAGTATATATGTAAATATATTTATTTTCTCCTCAAATATTATTAAAGAGAATATACTGATGAAATATATTTAGTATTGCTCTCAGCCTGCCTCACTTCTTAAATTGTTCATTTAATTTCTTAAGAATCATAGTTTAGGTGTAATCTCATAATTTATTTTCCTTCTATTTCAGATATATTGAATTACAATCCCCTGTGTTCCATGGCTATTTGCTAGAACCGTACTAGTACAAGCAAGTACACATGTACTATTGTCGGTCGAATTACGTCATCAAACAATGTGATTTACCACTTTTAATTGAGAATAGTCATTAGGATTAAGTTTTTAATATCTCTCGTGGGAGCAGCCTCGACATAATATATATTTGTTTGATTTTATTGTTTATCAAAGGTATTAGTTGATTAAGATTTTCTTAGTCGTATATGACTAGATCTGAAGTATTTTGGTATTTCGTAAATAGTGTTGAAAGGAAGAAAGCTTTGTGATCGACAAGGCAACCCCTAAATATCTATCCACTAAGTCAAGGGTCGTTGTACATAAGAAATAGTTTGTTATAATACGTACTAATAGTAGGTAAAAGAATAATATTTGTAATAATAAATGTTTCACAAATGAGTAAAAGTAATATGTTTTTTAGAGCATGATAATGCAAGTCATGTTTAATCTGCAATTTGTTATTATATAAATGAGGTATATATATTTAAATTTTTAATAAATATATATAAATATAGACTATGTATTACTTAAGAAAGCCAAGTATTTGTATTTTGTTTGTTTTTATTACTTTTTTATTTATTTATTATTTTTGAGGTAAGAAAGATTACACTTTACCTGTGATATTATCTAAACTAGCTGTATTGTGAGTGTATCGAGGACACCTGAGTATATTGCAGTTAATTTTGATATTTGTTAATAAGAAAAAAACTGTAATAAATAAAATCTAGTTAAGAACTTGTGTGTCCAAAAAAAGGGGAGAAAGGTCGGTCTGCATTTTTTTTTTTCTGTATTTTTTGCTCCTAACTTGTACCTACGGTAAATTCAGTGTTTTTTTTTTTTTTTTCGTTTTTTAAATAGTTTTGGTGTAGAAATTTTAAACAGTTATCGGTTAAAACTGCCATTCTGTCTCCCAATTTTTTTTTGTTTTGTTTGATATTTTTATTACAGTGTATTTTTATATATTTATATGTATATTGATTCACATTTGTTATACCTTAAGTGGACATACATGGAGTATGAGATTCATACTAGTGTCTCTATTGTGATATTTTTCTCGAAGACTGATCTCGCTTTGCGAACATATATAGATTTATTTTGTAATCATGTTTTGAAACACTATGATACTACAATAATAAAAATATATCAAATAAGACTTGAGAAGTCGTTTTTTGATTTAAATAGTGAGCGAATTTATATTTAAAAATAAAAAACGAAAAAAAAATATAAGAGATTTTATATATTTCCTTGTTGGACATAGTACTGGGAAAACGGAATTAAATATAAGGGGTTTTAATGGCTGTTGTTGATTAAATATTTATTTTTTTTTTTGAATTTCTGAATTCGGAAATGCGTTTTTAAACAACTAAAATTAGACTGTAGTGTATTTAAAATCTATTTTATTAGGGATTCGCTCACGGTATAGTCAGATCGCCCACCTTTCTCACTGGGAAATGGCATGCAAACAAGTCAATAAATATGTTTGTAATTATTTAGATGACAAGCGTGTAAAAGTGTAATTTAAAATTATTGCTAACAAGATTACCTCTCATAAAGAAGTGTAAAAATATTTCACAACTATTTTATACATTGTTGATTTATTATTTAATATATATAAAATAGAGGAAAAAGTTTTTTATTCTATAAGACTTTCTTAACGGGTGATATTTTTTATTAATTCCTAAAGTAAATATAAAAAATGAAAAAAAAAAAAAAGATAAGAAGTTGCAGTCACTGATTTATTTTTGTTTTATTTTTTTTTACCATGACAGTTCTAAGATGGAATTAAATTGTACTAGTTGTATAAAGTTTTTTACGACCCTTGTGTACGTGATGGATGCAATTATATGTCATTTTGTTTTTCTCTCTCTTCATGTTCTTCTAGTTTTGTCTGTAGATATTACTTCTGATGTAAATTTAAATTAAAACCAAAAGAAATGTATATTTTACAAAAGACCAAATATATTTAGGAGAGAGGGATGATTGTACTAACTAGAAAAATGCTTGCAAGCTATTACATCTCCTCAAAGATTTTCCTTCAAGTGCATTTCTCATATGTTATACAGTATTATTGAATTAAATTTAAAGAATAATAAAGAAGCATTCTCTTAATGGAGCTATAGTTTGATTTGGCTGGCTTATTTATCCTTACCCTTCTTTCCTACCTCTAAATAATTAGTTAATAGTTATATAATAGTTAAAATGGTATTGAGAAAATAATGTGAACACGTTCATTTGAATTTTATATACTAACATAATGAATTGTTATGGATAATTCTCTAATACCTGGCAATTTTCTGTTTCCAGTTATCCACCAAAACTATCTCTAAGAATAAGAAATTCTGAATGTTATGAATGATTTGCTCTTTACTAGAATCATTATTAATCAAAATTTGAATACATTATGCAATAATAGGTCATAATGATTTACGAGATGGTAAAATTAACTCAATAAAATCTTTTGATATTAAATTACTAATGAATTGAAATTAATATCATTTCATTATAGTCTCATTCATAACTATATGAATTAGTTAACTATAATACAATTTTTTTCAAACAAAACAACATTTATATTAAGTCACAACAATTGTAATTCAATTAGTACTAATAAGTTATTTTTTCCTTACTCTTTGAAAGGAACAGGTTATAAGAACAAAATAATAGGGCTGCCTAGTCACATTGAGAACTACTGGGTTGCCAAAACTTTTCTACCTGTTTAGTTGTAAGTTTCTTTTGTTCTTTGCAATTATTTTTTTCTGTTACATATAAAATATTCTTATAACCTGTTCTTATATTGTAAAGATTATTTGAAATACTGGAAGATTGCTGATTGATGGTGTGTATTATTAATAGATGGATTATGGTCCTGGTGCAGTCAAAGTCACTTTGAATTCTGTTAAAAACAGCCCTGCAACATGGGGGAAAATGTTGGCTCATTAAAATAGTTATCACTATTTTGAGTTGTTTTTTTTTACTATTTTTTTACCGCACCCGGACTATATTCCATTTCTTAATTATTTGAAATAATTTGGTAAGCTAGGTGCACTTAAACAGTTAATTTTTTTCCCAAGAGAAGGAAGTCGAGTCTTGTATTGTACTCTCCAGAGCTCACTTTATTTGTACTTGTAGAGATTTTATTAAAGCTAACTTACTTAGCTAACAAAAATTAGTTTTATTTTATTACCAATTTATATATACATCATAACAAACGTTTTAAGAAGAAATAAATTGTTCTTTGCTCCTGAATAAATATGACACTATACGGGTCTCTCCAATTTTGCTGCTATTTTAATTGCAGATCTTTTTAAGAATAATATGTAGCTGAATGAATGATTTTATCTTTCTTTCATTACCCTCCTTCAGGCCAAAATTTCCTTCTAATTTTGATGTTCTGATCTTAAATTGTAATCTAGTTTGTTTTGTTTATCTGGTTTTGTCATAACAATATGAATTTTTGATGGAACACACCAATCACTACAACACTTTTTACTTCTGTCAAATTGGTTTCGGTCACTCCCTAGCCCAATTATATACAACTACAAAGGAAAACTTAAAGACTGAATAAAAGGTGATCAGGACACATTAGAAGTAGGCAGAAACATGTGACTCCCTTCTTTTCTTTTTGCCTCTTTGCTTGATTCCAGTATGTGAAAAAGAATGAAAAATTGTATTTTTATTTTATTCGCTCTCTAGCCCTCAACAAAATCAGTACAGATAAGACAAATTACAAATTTTGAATATTACCTAGTTTTTCAGAACCTCTTAACATTTTCTCTTCATTTTCTTTTTTTTTTTTAAGCTTGAGTGTAAAAGTGTAAAATGTTTGATTTGTCTCTTCCAAGGCTCAATGAAAATTGTCAGAGGCTATAATGGCCAACAGAGAGACAAATATTTCACTTTTTTTTAATATTTACTTTTAGGACTGTTTAGCTTTGACAAGTTCGATTCACAGTTGGTAGTTCAATACAATAATGTTTCTGAAATTAATAAACAAGCCATTATTAATCTTCTTAAATGACCTAAACATTTTATTTGTTTGGCCTAAAAATTAAATGGTTTGTTAAGGTGTTCAAAATTTGTGTATGACATTGAATATTATGTTGGGTTTTATTATCATAATGTATGTGATAATAGTATATTACACTTGGGATTATCACATGTTTTCACATTCATTTACTTTTAGCCTGACTAAAAAAATTGGAAAATCATTTGAATTGCAAAAATCCATGCTCCCGTTCGTGAGATATTTTTGAAAAAATATATGGAAAGTAGTAAAATTAAATTTCTACACTGGTTTTCCTTTTCCTTGCTCACGAAGCATAACAGGAAAAGGAAAAAGAAAGTCTAAAAATTTCCACACTCGTTTTCTTTTTAGCCTACCTCTGAATAGTCGGCAAATAAATTACAGGACAGTAAATAAAAGAATACGTAGCCATTTTGAAAAATGTGATGCGAGGTACATAGGCTACAAGTAGTAACCTACTTAGAGAGTAATGACAACCCATGTCAATTTCCAAGTTTCTTTTTGTTTCATGTTCTAAACGTTGTTTTTCAAACATATAACTATTGTATACAAAACCAATGTTCTCTGAAATTTTATACCTTATTTACCTGGCTTTAATTTGGTTACTAATAAACGTCTGTATGTCGAATGGTTCCTGAGGTTGATATTCATCAAAATAAATTCACTATCCACGGATTCTTCAGAGGATTTTTATAAAAAAAATTTTAAAAGCTATATCTCAAGAACTATTGAATGTAAATTGCTCAATTATGGCTCATATTTTAGCAAATTTACTCTACTTCAAATGATCTTTTCTTCGGTTTCTGATGGTGTTTGCAGTTTTAAAGATACAGAGCTTCTAATGAAAAATTAATTTTTTTAACGTTTGGAAACAGCCGCCGTTTTGTATTTCCTCTAACTATAATTAGGACTAGTAATTATACATAGGTTTTATTAAAGTATTGAAAAATTGGGCTGAAATAACTGACTTGTTCACCTGAGCTCTTGTAATATGATGTTAGAAAGAGTCCGCAGTATCAGTTTTTTTTTGCTTTACAATTTTTAATAACGATTGTAAACATATAGCCTTCAAATATTTTGCTTGTGTTTATTTATATACGACTATATATTAAGAAGAGTTTATTCATAAATACCAAAATCAACCGGAATTTGAATGGTCTCTTATTTATTACATATATAATAATAACACATATTTATAAAGTGGTCTTATATCTCTACTCTATCTCATCTGGACATAGATTTTACTAGTCCCTTTTGGACTAAAAATTTTACCCAGCTCACAAAAAATTAATTTTTTTTTAAATTTAGAAAACTATGATAAATATTGAAGAAGTCTTGGACTGATAAATACATTTGGGGGTCAGTGAAGATGCTTGAATTCCATAATTTGTTTTAACCGGTAAGGTACTATTTGGTTTATCTGTTATTAATTCAATTCGACAGTTGATCGATTATACGACTAGTTTCTTCTACTTGTTAAGAACCTGATCATTAATAATTTTACTTCATTAATCATAACCTGTTAAGTGATTTTATATTATTTTTGAGCATGTATTCATATAATGCTGTAAAATATAATTTACTGTAAAATAATTTTGTAAAACTGTATACTTGAATGTAGTTATTTTTATAAAAGTATAAAATACTTTCTGGTCCGACTAACCTTGACTAGCACGATGGTTCACCATATTCACTTTGATGAGTGATTTTATTTTGAAATACACTAGATACACATTCTTATTTTGAAATACACTAAATATTTTTCTCATAGAGATTGGGGAAAAAACCTTGCAATCTTAGAGAAAAATGGTGTTCACGTCACTTCCATACATAACGTAATGAAGATACAGTACGGAATCTAGAAATCCTATTAAATAATATAATTAATGACCCAATTTCATATTCCTACATTATTTAAAAATGCAATTATAAGAAAAATATTAAATAACGTGTGCCACAGTCTAGAATAATTAGATACATGAGTCACTTGAAACAGTAACTTGAGAATCTCTTCCACTCCATTTTTTTTTCAAAGCTGGGTTTCCCAACCAGATTGGCTAAATAGGACAACCAAGTCTTATTAATTTCACGTAAAACCTCACAAAAACAGAACCCCAAATGCATTAATTAAAACTCACAAAGTATTAATATAAAGTAAAGTGTTGTCTTATGGCGGTTTTTTGTTGTTTAGAAACTGTGATCCAAGGTTAACATTTTTGGAAATGAGTTATTTCTCTAGTCACTGATTCAAATATAATGTGGTGCTTACTAACCATAGTAAGCACGACCTAAGAGGACCTGAGGAAGGCGCAATATGATACCCTACTGGCACAATGGTCTAGTTTGGAGGGCTAATCTAATATGATTACTTTAAGGGAAATGTAACATTTCCCTTTTTTTTTTTTTTTTTTTTTTTAAACTATGAAGCTTATATCTATTATAATTTTTCACTTCTTCACATTTTTATCATATATTACACAATTCGAGCTTAAATTAGCTCCGAGTCTGGCACGCAGGACTACTTTACAAAGATCGGAGGTACCAAAGAAAGTAGCCAAAGGCTTCTTGCTACTGTTGTCCCCTCCATTATGTTATATACAGCCCCGATTTGGAAAGAAGCGATGGTTACCAAATCATACAGGAGACAGATGGTTTCAGTTTACCGCAGAGTTTGTTTAAGGGCAGTTAGCGCTTTTCGAACTGTTTCCTACGAAGCGGTGTGCGTGATAGCCTGAATGCCACCTGTGGAACTCCTTGTTGAAGAAAGAAGCAGGCACTATGGACGACGCTTACACGTTTCCAGAGAAGAAGAGCGAAAAATAACCATCGACCAGTGGCAGCAGCGTTGGGAGGCTGCAGATTCCGGGAGGTGGACTCGGAGGTTATACCCGATATTGGCACATGGTACGGTCGCCAGAATGGTCAGGTGAATTTTTACATAACCAAATTTTGACCGGACATAGATGCTTTAGAGCCTACCAGTACCGCTTCAAACTGGACAACACCGCAGAATGCCCTGGATGTCAGACTGTCGAGGAAACTGCGGAGCACGTGTTTTTCACTTGCATTTGCTTTGCAGCAGAAAGAAATGAATTGGAGAGAGTGTGTGGAGGACACATCACTCCAGAAAACGTGGTGAGCTATATGCTCGTCTCAGACCAGGATTGGAACGCAATGAAGAGATTGACCACAGTCGTCCTCAAGAGGTTGAGAGAGGAAGAGAGGGCTAGAAGACGTTAGTAGCATGGATTTTTTTTTTTAAATGAACCATCTAATTATTTCCACCATTACACTGTAGAGAGAAACAGTATGATGTATTTACTGAATAAGTTTCTAATCTCAGTCTTCAAAATTAAAGCATTAAGCCTATCAAAGTTAAACGTTTAAAAAGTTTGTTCACACTTGTCCTGACTCACCTTAGATGGATAAAAAAGAATCCCCGAATGGAAATAATAATGGATGAAGAGGCAATGAGTCAGGTCCTTTACCGAAATCATCATCTTATTCGTTATTAGAATTAGAGAAAATCAGGTCTGCGTTCAAGAGGTTTAACTAACTTGGATTTTTCTCACAGCTCTTTTAAAATGTTGCTATAAGTATATATTTATTTGTTATTTACTATATTTTATGCTTTGAATATTTAAAAAAAAAGTTTAGAGGAAGATATAAAGTCAAACTTCATTTTACACTTTATGTCATATATTTTTTATTTACTTTGCTTTTTATATGTATGTACCTGTAATTTTTTGAAAATCTTTAGGTACATCGAGAATAAAAATAGCCTTATTGAGGTTGAAGAAGTAGAAGATCCGTGGTTTAAGTCAATTCAAATACTCAGTTGGCATACTTGAGAAGAAAATTCTCATTAAAGCAATTTATTTTGTTCAATATTGTTTTCAATTTGTCTTCGGAAGGCAAAATAGAAATCCTGAAACAATTACTTTTGTAAACAGGTTTCTATTGACTATATAACGCTCTGATTATAGATGACTTGAAAGATTTATGAAATAATAAGTTGTTGTGTTCCCTTGTTTTACAGGAAACAGCTTGGTTATATATCTCCAGATCATCTTCCTTAAGTTATCGCACAGGATTGTAAGGAAGCCAATTTATTTGTTAAGACAACTTTCTGGGTTTGAAGTTCATCGTAGAAATATATTGT